>NW_009705649.1:7881-22924 GCF_000703405.1 Apaloderma vittatum | reverse complement strand
AAGAGTTGCACCTTTTTTTTTTTTTTTAAACTTGAATCTGTTTTGAGCCATTAGTCCTGCAGAAGGAAGCAGAAAAAGTCATCATGTATCCTGTCTGTTGACAGAAGTAAGAGCCTGTAAAGAGTTGCTGGAAGAAAAAAAAAAAAAAAAAAAAAGGAGAGGCTATGTTCCAACAGGACAAATTAAAGAAAATAGCAGTGTTGCTAGTTCCATAGCAGTGTTTGAGCTTGGGGCAAAGCTTAGTCATAGCTGATCTCTGTAGTGGCCTGTTGGATCACTTTGAAGACTGTATTTGAAGGCAAATCCATGATTTGAACTGGTGTCTTGTACTGATTTTCCGTGCTGTTGTGTATGTGAAGACCAAGGAGTCGAAGTGTGACCCTTGCACCAACTCCTGTTCACTCTTCTCGGAAGGCTCTACAGATTTTTTTATTGGGGGAAGAGGCCTGGCGGGCATTGGGTTGGTTGTTTGCTTTTTTGTTTTTAACATTAAGTGTGAGTCCTTTAAAAAAAAAAAAAAAAAAGGAAAAAAGCTGTGGTCTTGACCTGTTCATAAGTTAGATTCTTCCAGAATGCTGAAACGTTTGGCTTTATAGTAACCATAGTAACTATATTTTGCCATGTAACTTGGTCCATTAGCCCACCAGAAAACAATCTCTTTTTGGTCCTGTTATTAGCAAATACATTGTAATGTTTCTTAATATTACTGAAGGGTTTGCTGAGGTTCAAGTAGGTGTATTTATGTTAATCAGGAAGAACATTTTGACATTACCCTTAAAGGCAAGCAGGTTCCTCCTTAATTATAATCATTAAACAAGTGGTTGTTTATAAGAATGGAATGAAGCTATCCCTGGCTTACACAAGAGTTTTAGATACCGGCCAGCAAAATATCCGCCCCACTTGGGGAAACACAGTATGTTTTTCAGTCCACTTGAGAAGTGCCAGGAACACAAATGTTTGTGCTCAGCTAATTAAATTACACTAGAGTTAGTTGTGGCAATATAAGGAGGGGAATAATGTAGTTAGCCCAGCAACTTTAGCAGAGCACGTAGGTATTGATCAGTTGGTGCTGTTACTTTCTTATGTCAGGACAGAAACATTTCTGCTTGTGCCGTATTGTTCAAGAGTGAATACAGAACGTGTGCGTGTTGCAAATACAAAGTGCCAGGAGGCACAAAAGAAATATCTGAAATGCTGTGTATTGTAATTCTAAGAAAATTTCATCTAGAAGAGGCGTGGTTTTTTAGCAACGGTGTGTCAGTTTTGAGTGTAACTGCAAGGAGATACACACATTGGGGAAGCTTGGCAATTTTAATTTGTAAGAGTTGCTTGACTGCTTGGTTGTGATTTGGCTGATTGCTGAGGGGTGTTTTTAAAATTCAGTATGTGTTCTTCAGCACTCTGGCGTTTAAAGTCCATCCAGCCTAATTGCCTTTTCCCTTCCTTTTCCTCTCTGTTTTTCAGCAAACGAGGATTCAGTGTCCGATCCTTTGGAACAGGAACTCACGTGAAACTGCCAGGACCAGCACCGGACAAGCCGAACGTTTATGATTTCAAAACAACATATGATCAGATGTACAATGATCTGCTTAGGAAAGACAAAGAACTGTATCCCTGTGGCATGGCCTTTTTAAAAAATCCAATATGATTCATCCTTGAAAGGTGTAATTCATTATTTGGCATTATGCATTAGGAATATAGAGTTGCTTGACTGGCGAATTTAAAATGTTTTAAGTTTATAGGAGTCTTTTTTACAAAGGGCCTCTTAATGCTCCCTTGGAAAGCGCTATTGGGTTACAGTGCCTGCATTCAGAATGCTCTTCTGTAGCGTGTTAACGTGTTTAGCTCTTGATTGAAATCACATTAATGCTATCACAGATTGTCCGTTGCCTCCACTGCACTGTGGATCGTGTTATCTCGGTGCAAAGACTGTCCCGATAACGGATGCGCGAAGAGCGACCACCTCGACTTTAATGTTGTATTTAGCTCAGACAAAGCGACAGGTAAGGCTTACAGTATACTTTCTCTGGGAGAGAGGATACCTTTCCATTAAAGAGCTCAACCTTATCACTGAGAATTTCTTGATACGTGATTTGATCTGTGCACCGGAAAAAAAATAATAAAAATTCCTATAGTATGTTATAAAGAATGGACGTAGGAGAGCCCAGTAACATATTTAATCCTGGAGAGCAGAGGTGATGCACAAGGTTATGCACACTACTTAAAACTATGACTACTGTCAAACTGCCTGATTTTAGAACATCTATATTTAAAGTGGATTTTTCATTTGTTCTTAAGAAAACCCACAAACCTACAGAAGTGGGGCACTCGTGCTGGAGATGGTTGCTGTGTTCCCCAGATTTTTTTTGCGGTATTAGAGTTAAACCTTTTCTCAAGATAAAAGAAAGCAAGTTTAAACAATAGCCATTGTGAGGGAAATGGTGCAAGAACAGTTGCCTCCACATCTTTGCATTTTTAATTCTCAGAAATAGTGCAAGGACGATTTCCTCCATACCTTTGCATTTTTAATTCTCAGATCATGCCAGGTTTTCAGAGTGAAGACTTATCAGTGCAGAAAGCAGCTTCCTTTCCAGAAATGGGTTTTAAGGGTAAATACAGTAACCAAAAGCAGACCTAGTCTGGCCAGCGTAGTGGGAATAGTATTTTTGTTAGCCAGGGTCATGTGGGCTGTCACGTTTCTTGGGTGAGAGTTGCTTCCTAGAGGTGCTGTGCCCTCAGACTTTAGCTGCTGGAGGGTGAGGGGGCCTGTTCTCGCAGGCGCTGAGTATAATGGTACGGTGAGACCAAAGAAGGTGTGGTTTTTCGTACGATTTAGCTGCCTGTTCTGTTCCCCAGCCTTGCTTGCATCACCTAAGTGGAGATGACTCTTCCGTGGTTTGAAGCCGTGTGTCTTGGTGACAACTCCCTGCCTGTTCCCGTATTCCAGCCATGGGGCACGGGGGGTGTGATTGCTCAGCGTTCAGTACTGCCTGGCTTAGGAGGGATGCCCTTGCCACGATTCTGTGAGCTAACAGGGGTCCAAAGCAGTATCAACACTAGATCCTCAGTGAAATTGTGGCTGTAAGGGACTTGGAATGTTCTCTGGAGAGCCAGGTAGAGGACCTTGATTTCAGAAAGTGGTAGTCTCCAACAGAAATGAGCTTCTGCAGTGCTGGGCGTCAGAGAAAATGTGTTAGAGGGAAGAGAACCCTTGAAACTCTTACTTGTGAAAAGGGAGAGAACTACCAAAAACCCACCCTGAAGAGACTATAAGCACCTTCATTGCAGTTAATTAAGGAAATACAGAGCTCAGGCTCACGTACCTTGAAGGCGTAATGTTGAATTTCAGAGCACGGGGAGGAGGGTTTGATGGAGCCAGGCACAGACATTCAGTTGAGTAGGTGGTTACAGCGTATCTGAAATGGAAGTGCTGGAAAGTGTTTTAAGATGTGGTAGTTGAGTCTTAAAGGTAAAATAACTACCCACACCTACCTTTATGTTTTTAGAATATAACGTTTAAAGTCCTTGAGTCCTGTGATGAAACCATTTAATGCTGTCCTGAAAGCGACCTTTGGTTACTGGAAACTTGACCAGAATCTTACAGCAGTAGCTCTTGGATTCTTTATCAATATTAACTAACTCCATGAGTGATTGTTTTGGTTTTTTTTTTCCATTTATCAGCATTGATTTATCTGTGACCCTCAGATGGAAGATAGCTACTGATTCCCCTAGGTAGTTGTCTGGGGGGTTTTGTTGCTTTTTGTTTTTTATTACGATTTCTTGACGGTCTACCTCTACTGCAAGCTTGGCCTCCTGCTCTGTTTCCTTTTTTTTTTTTTTACCTCCTCTTTTAGTTCGACCTGCTCTTTAACTGTAGATGGGATTCCAGTTGTAGCTCCATAGTTACATGATAGAGAACTTGGGGGAAGGGAAGGTGGAACGTCCTCAAGAAGTTACTAAAGGGGTGCCTCAGTTAGAAAGAAAAATGTTTCAGAAATGAAGAAGAAAAAGTAGCTTGGTGCATCTCAAAGACACAAGGATTCGTTTCCATCAAAAAAAACCCCGAACAACCAAACTTGGTGACAATCTAGGTAACTAAGATCTATTTTCTTTCCCTCTGTAAACTCCACATTTAAGCTGCATGGCCGTATGGTGGTACTTGTGCTGTTGCTGATGGGTGGTGGTGGGGGTGTTGTTTTTTCTAATAGTTCCCTTCACATTCAGAACAAGTGGAACCAGTTCCTTCTGCCACAGACAGAGCGCTGTAAATACGGCAGCGGGGTAGTCTCCCTGTAGCCGATGCTTATCCCTGGTTTGTCCAGTCTTCCCCCTGCCCAAGAAGATGTGCTCTAGTAAATGGTAAGATGCATTATGGTGGAACATCGGTAGAGGAAAACGGGGTGCCTTTGGAGCAAGCATAGGTGTGAGGGACTGTACAGAAAATGAAGGGGGAGGAAGGAAGAAAAAAATCTCAGGCAGGTTCTGGCATGCACCCGATCTTAAAGGGTCTGGATGAAGAAAACAGATTTCTCTGCAGAGGATGAGGAAGGCCAGCAGAAGTATGTTGTTCAGCTGAATTTACTTCACTGTAGAACCGTGTAGGAGAAGGATTCCGTGCCTTTCCCAGAACTTGTCAGTCCCGCTTGAGACACCATCTCCTGTGCCCATGACAAGGAGTAAATGTGAAGAGAATCAGGATTACCTGAGGAGAGGGGGCATCCAGAGGCAGTGAGACTATATTGAGGAATAATTTCTCTGTCTTTGTAGGGTGGTGATATAGGAGGACCTTCTAGTACTATCATTGGTCATCTTTGTTAAGGGACTTTATAAAGATAAGTAAAATATTTTGCTGCTTCTGCTTTTGGACAGTGTCTTAAATCCTCTCAGTCCTGTTGTAATCTGCAGTGGGTAGAACTTAAAAGCAGTCTGCAGCATCAAAATGGACAGAGCTGTGTTTGGTCTTGGATTTGCAGTTTCATCCTGGACCTCCCCCTTAGTGAGGGGAAGAAGTGTCTGGACCTTGAAGAGGTCACCACACAAAACTTCTGGGCCAGTGTAAGGGATACAGGTACTTTTTCCCTGCCCACTCCCCACCCCCCCCCAATTTCCATCCTCAGGGTAGAGACTAATTTCTTCAACTACTAGTAGCTGTGAGATGGTAGAGCCTCTGTGCCTGACTTCTGGGATATTTATGCCGTTTTCCTTGAATGTGCAGAAAGATAATGAAAACATTTAACAGATGGCCTGACAGCACATTTCCACACAAAGTTTGCTCTTGTATTTGTAACTAAAGGTACAGGTTTTGCCAGAGCATTTTATACTTAAAATTTTTGTAGAGAATATTAATAGCACCTTTGCCACTTTTGAAAATGGTAGATCTTGTAGGTATAAATCACTTTTATTTCCACTTAGGTGAAGTTAGCTTTCTCTTGCTACCAGCATTGCTTCTTGCTAAACCTCCAAGTTAAGCACCTCTGATTGAATCTTGTGGAATCACAGCTTCTACCTTTACTAAAGCATCTAGAAACTTGTAGCAGAACTAACAGCTATAGAAGATGGGTTTGAAAAATACTACTCTGAAGAAAGAAAATGTAATTTACTGGGAATAAATCTTCATAGTTTTAGCAATTGATTTTGATGCTTTTGACTTAAAGTGATCAAGTTAAGTTCCTGTAAGGCAAATCTTTTCCAACACTTTGGGCATGGAAGAGCAAGTGAAAATGTGATGTTTCATCATTTTTGTTTAATGACTCAGATCTTAAAAAAATTCTCAGTGCTGCCAAAGGCACAAATTGTAGCAATTGAGTGAACTGTGCCAGTTTTTTTTTTTATAATCTGCATGACATAGCTTATATCTCACTCACTTCCATGAACCGTTTTGAAAACTTTCTGTGTAGCGTGCCCCACATCCATGTAGTATGGCATTAACCTTCTTTCAGCTACTTAATAGAGGAGCATTTTGAAAATTTACAGTAGGTAGAAGCAAAAACTTGTTTGGAAACTTCGGAAACGTGATCGATAACCCACATCTTGATAGAAGGAAGATCAGAAAAGTGAAAGGTAAGAGAAATCCGAGTAAGGTGGCTGTTTGTTACCGTTTTACACTGGTTGTACTTCTTGTACTCTTTGAGTACACAAGAATGTGTGCAAGCGTGTGCTTTGGACACTGGCAGAATTACTTGGGTCAGTGCTTTGTGAAGGATAGCGTATATCCTCCGATGTTTTTTAAATGTAGTTTTTCTGACACTTGGGGATTCCAGTGCCAGATTGATTCAACTGAGTGAATATAACAAGGTTTCAGCAATGGACCAACATATAAATGAGTATTTAGCCACACAAGTTGGAAGTCTAGCATAGGAATGGCAGGAAAGGTGTGTGCCACTTCCTTAGTTTCCATCTCGGTAGAAACAAGTTGGCTGACACAACTGTATTTGTAAAATTCCACTTGATGTAGAGAATAGTTGCTGCTGTGGAATTCTTGTTAGATGACCATGTTCACGTGTGCTGCTGGTGTACGTGCAAGAAGTGTTTGAAGGGCTTCATATCCCAGGTGGAGCTTAGCCAGCCCTAAGAAATTAATATACATGAGGGCTCTTTTCAGAAAAATTTGGCGATACACTTCTGAGAGTAAGTCAGCCAAAGAGGGAGTCTAATGTAAATAGAAATATGCATTTAGATACTTGCCTTTCCCAAACGTGATGCTGCTACTTTATAGGATACTTATTTTTGACTGATTTCATACAGGGTGGCAAAAGCACTGTTAAAATCAGAAGTAGTGTTAGTTAACTGGAGTCTGTTTTCAGGATGGGTGAAAGAAACTCGGGCTATCTTGCTGCCATATACCTCTAATTGGCATAGCATATATGAGATTTTTAGGGAAAAACACAAAGTGGTTAAAGAACTGTGTGTTCAGAAGATGGTAAGTTGGGGTGAGGGGCAGAAGGTGGTCTAGCTTTGCTGTCCCATGACAGAATGCAGTCTGCAGAATTTAATGCAAGAGCAGAGACGTAGTAACATCCAGTGTGAGAAGCGTTTCCCCAAGGCTCACAAGTTGTGTGTGTGTAAGCTTTGCAAAGTTGTTTATTAATCAGACTGGATTAACCACATGCCTCTGCTCTTCGGTATCCTGTTTGCAGTGTTGCACTAAGGACTGTTTGCTGCAGACCTCATCCAGCAGGTTTCTTGCTCAGCGTGTAGCTGTTTAAAAAGCGGTCCTGCTGTCTTCATGAATGCGCTCTCAGGTTTCCCAGATGCATGAAATGAAGTGGCTTAATTGATTTAAGTTCCGTAATACTTGTGTTTTGCTTTATCTGAGTTACCCTATCCAGCTGTAACTCTGTTTAGTGGAAAATTACCTTTGAGTTTCACAGTACAAAGCAATGACAACAACGGAAACCAATCTGAAAATAGTTGTTGCAGATCCCGTGTCTCCAAAACGTTAAATGGAATGACTGATGTTTTTCTTGCAGACCTCTTTCCTTGCAGCCATGTCAAAGTACTTCCCCCTCGCAGCCCAACTACATTTGCTGCTCATCTTCTGAAATCTGCTGCTTGTTTCTAAACCTGAGAAGAGCATCCAATACTTGAGATTCTCTGTTGCTTGCCTGCTGGTCCTGGTAATAATTTCTGTACTCCATCCTTACACGTCCGTGTTGCGTACTGGACTTCTCAGTAGTTTGAGCTGTCTTGCCGAGTGACCAAGAGGCTGTAGATTGGAGCAAACAAAATCGAACTCCACTTGAAATACACGCTTGGATGAAGTCAGCTGTTTGATGGCCTAGTCAAACTTGCCACATCTTCAAAAAGTCACCCTGGGTTCTGTCTCTGCTGTCCTTCTGTTTCTGTGATAGCCCTTCTCCAGCTCTTGGGCAGCGATCTTGGACATTCCTCCCATTCTTTTTCCCTTTTCACAGCTTGTATTTGTCCAGTTTCATCCTCGGTTGTTCAGCGCTGACGAGTCATCGTTTGGCACTGGAGCTCTAGGCTAAAGTCAATTTTTTTTCCTTCTTTCAGTGATGTGTGGGTATGTAACCCTCAGCTTTAGGGCTCAGCCAGACTCAAGGAAATTAGCCTGGCTGGCACGGGGTTTCATGTGGGCCAACTGCTGTGAACACGCTCAGTTGGATTTTATCTGTGTAGCTTAGAGTCGCTGCGTCCTTAGCAATGAAAAACAAGTGACGCTTCAGTCCTTTGCAAGTCATTAAGGCAGGCACAGACGTTATCAGCAATGTTATTTCACCCAAATTCAGTATTTTTGGTGACATTTAGGGAGGGTGTAGCGCTAAGACTGTGATACAGTGCTACAGAAGCCTTGAGAACAAACCCAGGTTTGTCCTAAAACTGCACCATTTCACTTCCAGACACTTCACAGTCGCTCGGAAAGTGGCATCCGTAATGCTGCTGCCCATTTTTAGTCTTTTATTCCCTGTAAAAGGAGCTGATTGTGAAAGTGGAAGAAGGTTGAGCAGTCACACACTCTTCCTTCAAGGAAATGTCTAGTGCCTAGGCGTTCTGCCAAGCAGGCTTTAACACAATGTATCTTCAGTTTATAATGCAGATACTAATAAATGAATTAAGATGATATGGAAAAGAGACCTGCAAATGTCATTCACGCTGGAGTAAGAAGTATTCTGCTCTGCTGCCATTTCTTTTTTTTTTTTTTTTTTGCAAAGAATTGCAGCATTTGAGTATGAGGACAGCCACACAAAATGAATAATCAGTATGTCCCATTTGTTTGAAGATGTAGAAGCTTTGGGTGCCAGACATTACTTTAAAGATGTTTGTTTTTTTTTCCCTAAAAAGTGTGTACACATCTTAGCAACTACAAATGTAGTTTGCCCCATTATGTTTAATAAATTGGTCTGTAGCATATTTTAGATGGCTCTGTAATTAATTTATATACCCCAAAACTTACAGCTTGGGTCACTTGTGGGTTTTATATCCAATTTCACCTGGGAGTTAAAATGAAGCTTATAGAATACTTTGATCAGCGAGAAATCATTTTTTTTCTGTCATACAGGTTTTTAAATTAAATAGGTCAGTGTATTTGTATAGAAATTGTATAAGGCAAGACTTAGCTAAGTTGAGTCATCTGTGGACTAATCTTGATGGGCCCTGGATTTATTCCCGTTGAAGTTAACGGCTGTTTTTGACTCCTGCCTCTCTAGGAAAGGCAGCAGTGATCTTGTACTGGGGAGGGTGGGAATGCATCTGCTGGTTTGCAGTGTCCCTCTGCCAACCTTGAGCCGCCTGATCTTGGAATTTATCAAAGCCTCCTGCTTTTTCCTTCACTGCTCTGTTGCTTTTTGTCATCCTCAAGTACAGGTTCTCTAAACATAACCCGTACCAACTTCTGCCCAGACTAGTTGCTCTCTGTACCCTGTATCTCGCCGTATTCTTTGTGCCCTGATGAGAGTACCTGTTTTTATGAAACGCAAATAAAACTTGGTTTTCTTACATCACTTTCTATAAGCTTCTTTGGTGATAAAAATGCTCGAGTTGCAGCCAGAACATTAATGTATTATTCTATTTCTGAGCTTGCTTTCTTCTTGCTGTCCTCTTGCGCTTCTACTCGAGAAGTGTATTCGACGTAAAACCTTGAGGTCTGGAGGTGGCGGGGTTAGGTGTGACAGACACATCGACAGCATTTCATGTGAGGGGGAAGGGGGGCAGAATTCACGTTAACGGAAGGTCACATCTGTTGCATTTGGCTCTTATTTTAATGCAGATTATTTAGTATTCCTTCAGGTGCTGGCAGTCCAATTCAGTATTGATGCTCTGGGGGGAGTTGGTTTCAGTGTGGTGTTCTTAAGGGAATGTGCCATATTTTATCCAGGACTTTTTTAAAAAAAGAAAAAGGTAGTGGGTTGTGGTTTGGTTTTTTTTGCTTCCCTGCAGGGAAACTCGGTGTCCCTTTCCTGCTAGATTCTGCTGTTTGGTGTGAAGAAGAGAATTCGTAGCCTCCCTTTAATTCTTCATAGATGGATTTACAATTTGTTCTAAAGCCCATCTTTATTTTCCTAAAAAGTTGGCTTCTGAAATAGAATTTGGAGGAACTGCTGTTCTCGAGCGTGGCTAAACAGAGGAATGAGTGTATTGTTAACAGGCGTAGATGGGGAGATGTTGCCAACGTGTGAGTAATTAAAAAAAATTAGTTACAACACGAGTGGTTTTTGCAAAGATCCAGTTACCTAAGTAAGCAGTGTATGTTTTATTGAATTTTGTGGCCTGGTAACCACCACATCTTTGCCACTCTTCAACTACCCAAGGAACACCATCAGCAAAACAAGAAGTTGGACGTTTGTGAAAGCAATGCGGTTGCTCTGGTTATCTTTCTACAGGTGTATATGGTCATTGAAAAATAATATTCTGGGCAGGGAAAATTTCTGTTTTCTTTAGTTTTAGCCTCATTGTAGGTTTTATGACGCACAGTGCCAGTTTGGGGAGGTGAGAGCAAGGAATTGCTGTAACCATGATCAATGTGTGAGTGAAAATTATTATGAGAATATATGGAACAAGAAAACACTTGTGCTTCTCAGAATTACCTGCATTATTCTGTGAATGCTCTCCCATATGCCAGTTTCACTTTAACAAAAGCTCCTGTTCCCAGTTTCTACCAAGATTTGCTTATGATTTGAAGAGTGCACTTTTTAAACAGTCACTGCAGCAGTGGAAGATGGGTAAAACCAGCAAATAGACTTTTCTGTATTCTGAATATTACTAGAGAGACTACTTTATACAGTATCTGAAATTGCTTTCAGGAGGGACTTTTGGAGAGGACTTGAAAAAACACAGAAACTTTTTTGGTATTTTAGAACTTGTAAACTTTGAAGCGTGGAAGGGAGTAAAGCGTTTAGAGAGGATATTGTGGATCATTGGAATTTCCTTTGTTGCTCTGAATGAGTTCCAGTGTCAATCCTTTAGTCCCATAATATTGGCCGGAGGCGTTGGAGTTTGAAGTGCCCAGCTCGAAGCAAGCGCTCGCAGGAAAGGACGCCTGCAGAAGCGAACAGGGAATGTGTGAGAGAAGGAAGAATGCAGCTGATGTTCTGGCAGTTGGTAGATTCAGAGAGATACTTTTTAAATTACTATTTTATGGGATGATCTAGATTTCTGATCTAAACCGGATGGATGGCTGTGTGGTCTCTGAGGTGTGGCCGCGCTGTGCTGAAGAAGCAGGGGACTGTCTCGGCTCTGTGCACCTCTCGGTGCTCTTGGCTGAAAGTCATCTTAGGGTCCCATCAGTGGAGAAATGCCTGGGATGGATTAGAGGGTGAGGGGCTGGTTGGGTGTGTGCGTGGGGCAGAGACCTGGGGAGTGGTATCTCCGACAGGAATTTCAGACTTGGCTAGCAGAAGCTGTGAAAGCTTTAGGGGTTTGATTTAAACACACACATGTAACTTTTTAAAATACATGTGTTTATTTGTTGTTAAGGGATATCCTGAGAGAATGCAAAGTCAGTAACAACGGCAGTAGCTGGCTGTAGCTCTCTCTAAGAAGGAGCAACCATGCTGTGTCTACTGCAAAAGCTCAACTTGTATCGCAACATCTCCTTTTTATATCGAGTCTTTTCGTTACTGAGTTGTGATGCGTAATCTCCGTTACCTTGTGGCTCTCTTTAGCACAGTTATTCCAATAAAGGCGATATCCGAGTTGGACTCACTGTGAAAACGTGATGGATTTACTGTAGCAATAGTTTGCGGTAGGTGAAGGCCTCTTAGGTAAACACGTGTGTATTTTGCTGACTTGCCGAGGGTGGTAGCGTTGGGAAGGCTGCTGTGGCCAGACGACGTAACGGCACCGAAAGCCTGGTGAATATTTTGTGAGGACCTTCTGAAGAAGTGGCTGCTGAAAAGAAAGGGCAGAGCTGCAAAGGGCAGGGAGCACGGAGTTGAAATCTCTTGGAAGGAAAACAAAGTCAGACTGAAACGTTTCAACATCCGGCAGTGTTGTAGAAACCGTTAATAAGTTGTGATATCTTTGCGTTTGCCTGAGCTCACGAAGAGAAAGAAGCTGGGTTATGATTATGCGTTGAAAACAATCGTGCAGATCCCATCCCCCTGCTTGCTGAAAGGATGAGGTGCTGGGTTTTTTTTCAGGTGAAAAAGATTTCACACAACCAAATATGAAAGTGTCGTGAGTCTTAACGGCTTATTTCAGCCTCCTTTTATAGGCAGATGGACCCTTGGAAAAAAAAAATAGCTCCAAGTTGGCAGCAGAAAGCTCGGCTGTGCGAAGCAGAAAGCTTGACTGTGTGGGTTTTTTGAATATGCGTAATTCTGTCTCCAAGCTCAGTCAGGAAAGCTCGGGGACAGATGCCAGCAACGTTTTATCCTAGAAAGGGAAAAAAAGAAAAAGAAGCCAAAAAAGTGTGTGGGTAGTTGTGGATTTCTTTCCTTGAGCTGTGTGATGTAGAAATGAGGACTAGGGAGCCCAGGAAGGGCTCACCTTCCACCCCAAGGAAACAGCACAAGCAGATGTTTACAAGTTGCGGTTTTCATGCTTTTGCAAAATAACTAGAGGTCTGAAATGGCTGCGTTGACTTGGATTTTTTATTTATTTTTTTTCCCTCCTTCCAAGCATGACAAACCCAAGGAGAGTTTACAGGGACGCTGTGAGGAAGCAACAGGTGCTGATGTCCAGGAGCTGCTTGTGAGATGGCTTTGGGCTCTAAAGGAGAGCTCATGATACAGGGGGAAATCTTTGGGGAAGAAGAGCAGTAAAAGGCTTGGGGGGGTGACCTGAAGAAAAACAACGCAGAGTCGAGACAATTGACAAACATACATTTGTGATAACCACAAAATGGCAAGTTGTTTAAAAGTTGAGATTTTTCAAGTCGTCAAAGTGCAATGATGTTGACACAAAAGAGAACCGAACATGTTTTCCATATAAAGTAGACTCTTGCAGGTAGAAAAATGGGTTTAATTTTTAATAGAGCTCAAACAGAGGAACTTTAGATACCAGAGAGCAACTGCAAAAGGGTCGACAGAAAGTTGTTGGTCTTTTTGCAATGAAAAGATTAGGACTGTTCTCTGAAAAGTGTTAAGACACCTGCTAGGTGTGTATGTGACCTCTTCAACAAGGAAGAAAGCCAAGATGACCTCTGACGTATTTGCTACTAACGAATTATTTTTTCCCTCAGAATCCTTCTGTTGTCTCCAAAAATTATAGACTGTTATCCTTACCGCTATTTTATTTTTGTAAAAAAACCCCATGGACTTAGATGGTTAAAAATAGGGCAGCTTCAAAGCGAGGAAGAGATGCATCAGCTTCCAGTCTGTCTTAGGAACACCAGGAAAGGTTTGAACTGAGTTACCTGTAACATTTTGCCTTCAGAGGGAGTTTGGCTTTAGCCAAGTGAGCAGATTGACGTGACAGTCAACCCTGGTGTGCTCCTCATGAAGTCGCATGTCCCAGAAGGCTGAGAGGGCAGTGGGAGTGGTGAATCCTGTCGGAAAAGGGGCTACAGGATGGAAATTTAAGCCTCAAGGTTACAGTACCAGCATAAATATAGCTACCCAGCAGCATAACACATGCCTTTCACACAGAGACTGAAGTTCTGACAGGCATGAAGTCGGTGTTTTTCTTTGTCCTCCTTTATATATCTTGGGATATTTTTAAAGGATTATGCTTCTGTGGTTGATGTAGCTTTCTCTGGAGGTTCAGTTGCCTAAACCAGAGGCCTGGGTAGGACTTGAGGCAGATGTGCAGGTGACACCGGAAACACCACGTAGTTGATTTTCAAGGTAGAGGCCCCTGGAGTGAGGGGCAGGGACTTAAAGTCAATGGAGGACATTCTGCTCATGCAAATAGCAAAGTCTGTGTGTTCTAAGCATTATGGATATAAAAATAGTTGCCCAGGAAAAGTTGTCCTGAGGAACTCCGCTTTTATGTGAGGACCTTTTAAAGCCAGCTCTGCCATTGTACTAGTGACAGGTCTCTGAAAACCAGAAGCTGCATGAATTGCCCTGATGGGGATCATGTTGCCACCTCACGAGTCTGTTTGGTGGTCGCCGATCTTTATATTTGCAAATGGAAAGAATCTTACTTTAAAGATACGGTAATAATTTTAACTTGTACTGGTCATTTGCTCAACAACATTGCTTAAAGTAAAGGTACTTAACTCAAGCAACTTCAGATACACACAGAATGGGATTTTACACATGTTGGACAGAAATAAGAGAATCAAGCCGCGACCAGAAAGATTCCAGAACTGCAAAGACGTTTTTGATTTGATCCTAACATGTGAAGAAAGAGTCTATGATCAAGTAGTAGAAGGTAAGGACCTTGAACTGATAAACCAAGTTAACTTTGAGTGCTTTTTGGGGTTTTTTTCCTCCTTTTCACTAAAGTCCTTCACAAATCTGGGAAGATCTCTGTCTCCTCTAACTGCTGCTGCTGGAACACCAGCAGGGACAAGAGCTCACGGTCCATTGATGTGTAGACTTTATGGACCAGAGAATTGGTGGCTGAATACTTAGTTCTAAAAGATGTAGGTGTTGGCAGCTACACAGGGTGTATGCGTATAGCAGTGTTAAGGGCTGACATAAGGAAATAGGAAGCACTTGGAGAAACTCAAATGTTTGAAAAAGCTCATGAATCTTGAAAACCAGCAAGTTGTATGAGATGAGTGGTTTTTTACCCTGGGTTGATGGAGAAACAAAGTTGAAGCTGTCTCCCTTATGCAACTTCCCTTCTCTGGAGAAGACTTCTGCGGGCCTACCGAGCAGTTTATCCACCATAAATACCTCCCGTACAAGTGGACAAACTGTTCTTGAGCGTGGTTAACATTCTGCAAACATGCGTCGGTGAGATATGCCAGAAGAATCTCAGCTGGGGATTGTGTTCTGTGCGAGCACGATGCAGCGAGCTCGATGCGAACCCGCTGGAAGTCGTGGGCTTTCAGCAATGACTCAGTGAGCTCCTGGGCTGAGAACCCTGCTGCTCCTTGGAAATGCTGGGAGCAGGCTTAGGTGAGGTTTAAGGTGTTCCAGCCAACTGAATCGGTGTCACACACGGAATGTAAAAGGCTGTTGCCTTGTCC
>NW_009705649.1:0-7850 GCF_000703405.1 Apaloderma vittatum | reverse complement strand
ATGCCGAGGACAGTACATCTGGGCTTCTGCAAGCTGAGCAATTGCTGTTCTGAATGTTGAAGCGTTTAAAACGTGTTGGTGAGTTCTGAGAGTGGTTGCCCAGGTACTTGAATGGATCTCACAGGGAGAGCAGCTTTCACCCTAATGTTTTAGGTGAGTATCCTGAGGAAGGGAGATGAAGAGCAGCCACTTGGTAATTTTCCACTTGTGCACCTCTCTTCACGGTAGTGCTCAGCAGAATTGACCAGTTAAAGGAATGAGGCTGGAGAGCTACCAGATGGCTCTGGATGTGGCAGCTGAATTTTTTTAATGGAACCCTCAACAGCTGTGCCACAGTGAAGTTGCAGAATGATATTAGGAGAGACCAACTTGTAGCTTAAATACAGTGTGTGTAATAGGAAGATTGTGGTAGAGAAGTGTAACAGTAATAGGTGTGTGAATTAATAGGAAGAGGGTGTTTTATTTTTCCCTTGTCAGGCTTTGTTAATAAACAGAACACACTAAAGCTAGAATTTTCTAAGGTACCTCTCAGTGCTTTACTTGTAGGAATTCACCTTAACAGTTCGATTATCAGAGTGTTGGATGTGCAGTGCTGTTTTTTAAAAGAAGCAGGCAATTAAAAGTCACCAGGTGAGGAAGCCCAGAGTCATTCTTGACTTTTCAGAACCTTGCTCTTGCTCTTTAAAGATGGACTAAGGTGAGCCAGGGCAAAATAAACTGTCATGACCCTTCCACAAAACTGAATTTTTAACGTTTCCAAAATTCATCTCATGTTTCAAGTAAGAGGGACCACTGTTCAGGATAATATAAAATAACTGTTTTCTAAAGTCAAGTTTGGAGAAGGCAGAGGTGGACAACGTCTATTTTTTATTTTTAAAAAAAAATCTGATGAATACTCTGTGTAAAATATGACACCCAAAGTCTTGGTGTTACGTGTATTTTCTTTTCAAATAGATTTAAATTCCAGAGAGCAGGAGACGTGTCAGCCAGTACATGTGATCAATGTGGACATTCAGGATAACCATGAGGAGGCAACCCTGGGAGCTTTCCTTATCTGTGAGCTCTGCCAGTGTGTAAGTAGAGAGAGATCACCGAGTAAAGGTGCTGCATGTATTGCAAAAGTTTAAGTAAAATCCATGACAACTCTTGCTATTATTTGTGGAGCCATGGTGCAAATGGATAAATTGTAACTGGGTTAGTGGTTTCCACAGCAGACGTGTTGGTAGCTTACCCAGAAAGCAGAATTGAAAGCCGGGCGCGTGCAGGGAGCCTGTTGGCGAAACACCGCTTGTGGCTAAAACGTCCCCTTCAAAAGCAGTTGTAATAAATGGGGTTTAACCATCAGAGTTTCATTCTGAATCGTGATGTACTTGGAAAACACCCATTGTGGGTGTATTTCCTGGTACCACCCTGTGGTGTGTATCGTGTGGAAGAATGACGGTGCCTTGTGTCATCAGTACTCGGGGGCTGTGGTCCTTGAGGTAGGACTGGAATAAGCCGCACAGGAACAGTCGATACAGCTGGCAGGAGAACAGGGAAGGGATCAGTATGCAAGCTGGTGGGGTCACTTAGGAATTTTTATTTACTGATTTTTATTTACTCCACCCTGTGTGATTGATTCAGGTCTGAAATCCTTTCCGGTTTCAAAAAGCCTAAGAGAGTCCCAGGACTCAAAATTTTAGCCGCCTGTTCCAGTGCGCTTGTAGCTATTCTGAAGCTTCCATTTGTTACCTTGTGAGCGTGGGTGTTACCAGCTCCAGAAAGGACTAGTTAAGGGCCAGTTCAGGGGGTTGGAGAAGGAAGGATGGGCAGATAAATGTGACGCAGGACACGTGTACATCTGGGAATCTCCATAAAGCACCCGATGAGGTGTGCTCTTTGGTACAACCTGCTGGGTTAGATTTTGCAGTATCCAAAAGTGCTGAATTATCACAGTTTTTTAAGCTGTATCATAGCCTTGGAGTCTGGGTGCTTAGTATTTTTTTTTTCCTCTGTTCTAGATACAGCACACAGAAGACATGGAAAATGAAATAGATGAGCTGTTACAAGAATTTGAAGAGAAAAGTGGAAGGACTTTTCTTCATACTGTCTGCTTTTATTAAAGCACGTCTGTCTCTTAGGCCTTAAAACAGATGAGGGAAGCATGTGTTTAAAGTTCTGATTATACTGTATTTTCCTGGAAAATGAATATTGATTATTTTTTTTGTTGTTTCAAAACTTCTTGGTGTCTTTTTGTTTCAGGTATTCTGTCACAGGTAGGCAGAGATACTGGCTGAGGTTGTACATAGGAGATGATTAAAAGTATACACAAAGGCCACCTATTTAAAAATGAAAATCAAGTTTTTCTTTAAATCCTACTTTAATTATTGTAAGTAGGTATTTAATTATAAAGAGAATGTTTCTTGAATATAAGTTTATAATGTATTTTTCCAGCTCACAAATTTATTTTATTTCAGTTTGTGCTTTTTTTTTTATTATTATTTTAATGTGACAGAATGGCTGAACTATGTGAGGATACGAATGGAACAATGAAAAGCAAGTATCTGTATATTATTAGATATAAAGTTGGAAGCATCCAATAAAAATGAAAAACCTGTAAGCTTGTCTGTTTTCAAAATACAAGTGAAGTAAGCGTGGCTTCTCTCGGAGGTAAAGCATGAAGTATCTGGAGTAGCACAAGCGTGAAAGTGTCGTGGAGAGGGTGGTGACAGCAAGAAGATCTTGGTGGGACCGGAAAGACCTGGGCTGTGTCCCTTGTTTGGAGAGGCTGTGGGTCTGGGCAGCTCTTAATGATTCCTGGTCATGTCTTGAACTGAAGTGAACCGCTTTTTCTGTGTGAGTTAGGGCACTACCGGGAAGTCTTTGGGGTCGCAATTGCTTCTGAGATATTTTGTGTGAGATTAATGACTGTGAGGCTGTTAACTGCAGCAGTCGGGGACAACTGTATATATTGTCTTCTATAAGGAAAATGGAGAGAACTGGCAAGCTCCACTGCTAATAGAAGTAGTGTAAAGCTTTTTTATTTTTTTTCTGTAATGGAAGTGTCTTAAATAGAAGCATTTTGCTCCCATACAGCAGTAAGAAACATACGTGTCACGCCACAAAGTCCAGACAGTGAGTATATCCAGACAGAGCAAAAGCTCAGACCTTGTTTGATCTGATAAAAGGTAAAAACCAAATTATTAGGTGATCAAAATATGAATGGTCAAGTGTTGCTCTTTACAGGTAAGAGAAGATCTTAAAAGCTGCTTTATTAAAGGAACCTGTAAATGGTTTGGTGCAGATGAGATCTGTGCGCTCTTTAATGCGTGGATACCCAAGGACAACTCGTGTTAAAAGTAGCCCAAATGGGGTTTGAGCTCCCAGCCCTGCTCATTCTGTGACTCGTTTCCTCATTTTCCTTATCTTTAGTAGTTCTGCACGTGCCGGAAGTTAACGCTAAGTATTTTCTCTCAATTTAGGGCAGCGTTACCCATCTATGCAGACAGCTTTGGCTGTGTATGTGGTAAGTCCTGCAGCAACACTGCTTAACCCCGTTCAGGGAGCATCTGCTCCACACCTGGAAACTGCAAGTCCATACCTGAAAATACTTCTTTGCAGTTGCAGATCGTGAAGTCTGTTGAGTCAGGCCCTCAGAGAAACCTTCTCCCTCTCTCTGCTCCTGGGATCTGGGGGTTGGCTGTGGTTTCGACCGACTTGCGGGAAAACTTAGACCTCTGTCAGCTCGATCAGTGTCCTGGACAGTATCCAAATGGGTCACTGCATCGTACTCGGGTCCCAGGAATGTTTAATATCCCTCAATTACCTGCACTGGTTTTCTTTTTTTCAATAAAAATACTTAAAGCAAAACTTCTGTGGAGAATGAGTGAACAGATCAGGACAGTTTTGGGGAGGGGAAGGGGGAACTTCAAGCAGCAGCTGTGGTCAAGTTTGCAGAGCGTGTGTTTTGTGGTTGGCTTGTCCTGTCCCATTTTGTTTCTGGGAGACTCTGCGTTTGAAAGATTTCGTTCAGCCTCCTCTGCTTCTGCTCATTTGTCTGTCTGATACCATCGCTTGTTACCATGGGGATATTTACAGCCAAAGGAGGAGGAGGAGGATTCTGTAAGGGCTGAACTGCTTTAGTTGATCTCTTTAAAAAGACATTCCAAGCAAAAGCACGGCACCGAGTATTTTGAGCAGAGGTTTCCTTCCCTACGCAGTACCGGTGCTGAAGTCTGCTCTGGCAAGGTGGAACTTGGAGGGTGTTTGAAAATGTCTTCTGCTTTCAACTTAATTCACCCTAAACAGAGCTCTCTGATGTTATTTTGTAGAAAGACAGTAAAAACCCAAACAACATTCTAACCTGTGTTTTGTGTGTATGTGAAGATTTACAGCAGCGTCCTTTTGCGCAAAGATTGTACTTCTCATGGGCGTAAGTGGCAGAAAATTCTGGTTGTTGTAATGCTCAAGTGTGGATTAATTAGTAGAGCTTCAGTTCACTGCATCTCTGCAACTCCCATGTGCAAAGCTTTGGTCTAAAACAGTGATAAAGTCTAGAGGATGTTACAAGATCAGTCTTTTCCTTCCTAAATGTTCTCTTAATAAGCAAAAACAACAGTGGGAGCTGGTCACTCTTTATTTATTAGCGTGCAGGAGGCATGGATGGACAGACAAGTATTCTGAACGATCCACAGTTCAAAGTATTTCAGGTTTCTGTAAGCAAAATTTGCCCTTAAAGTTGTTCATACTCTGACACATCTCACTTAACTTACAGGTTAGTGAAAAATAATGTGCATTGATATAGTTACTTTATCTCCATATGCTTCATTCGCATTGAACTCCGCAATGAAGCTCAGTTTATACAGGAGTTTTCTGGGATCCTAGTCTTGCTTGAGAGATAGTAGGCACACAAATATAAGCGGAGGTATAAAATAAACTGGCTAAATGCAAGTTCGAAGTTATTTTCTGTGTTAAAAAGAAAAGTCAAGGGAAACTTTGGTTTACAGGCGATGGTGAAAAAGTAACGTATTTTTCCTTTAAGAGTGGGGTGGGATCTGTATGGTGATGCTGTGCTCATCCCTGCCTTGTTGATGCTCCTATTGATGATGATCAGCGCTGAGAGATGGTCCATTTCTTCTAAAGTCACATCTAATGAAGGGTTAACACCTGGTGAACACAGAATTTGGGAGGTTTTTGAGTGTTTTCAGCTGTCCAGGCTCATCTCCCAGTTTCCGTAGGGCTGGCAGAGGTGGCTTCAGGATGCAGACTGGTAAAGCCCTGGTCATATCTGCTCTGTTTTATTGTTGCATGAGCCACTCTTTGATTTTTGTGCCCGTTTTCTGTGCTTTGTGTCTTGCTTAAGACCTTCAAAACTTTCACGAGTGCTCGGCTTTCTGTCAGAGACCTCAGCGGGCCTTTTCAGCCAGTTTATGTAAATGAAAGCTGGCGATCAAGGAGCGGTGCCTTCTCTCCCCTCTGCCCTGCTGGTGTCGTGTCCCTGAAGTTCTCCTTGTCAGCTTCCTCCGCCTGCCGGCATGGCTCGGTGCACAAAATAACGCGGGTTGTGCGGCCAGACCGCGTGTGGTGGAATGTTGCTGGATCTGACTGTGCAAAGATCGATGAGCCGATCTAGATTTCCCCAGCGCAGCAGCCTGATGGATTTGTTGCTAGGAAGATTGTCCAGCTTCAGCTTCTGTTTCTCGTACGGCTTAAGAGAAGGTGTCGAGAAAGACGGACACAAGTGCTTGTTCCCTGCACAGGAACTGTGGAAAGAACAGGGGAATAAAAGTCAGTGGAGTGTGGGGAGTGTGCGGGACAGCTCAGTGGGGTTTTTATGGAGGAGAAAATATTAAAAAGGAGATAAATGGTAGCTCCAGTGGGTGCTTGATTGGCCAAGTGCTGCTGAAGTCTGTAATGCAGACTGTGGACTTGTCTGTGTGAGGATGGTGGTACCAGAGCAACGTGAGGCTTGAAGCTGAGCAGGAGCGGTGGGTGGTGTGGGTTTGTCTCCAGTCTGATCCCCGCCGTGGCTGTGCAGAACTCGTTTCCACCATGGGTTGCTGTGAAGAGCTGCTGCTTGAAAAATTCAGGAAGGGTCCGTACCAAGGCGAAGGAACAAACCTACATGTTGTGGAGTCAGGAGGGTGGACAAGTTGTACAGGATCTGGACAGCAAGAATGACAAAGAAACCTGTTTGACTGACAGACCGGGGTAAAGTGAGTGTGAGAGGGGTGTTCCTCCTGCGGAATGGCAGATGTCACTCGGTGTGTGCCTGCCAGCGGCAGGAGGGTGGAGTGGAGAGAGGAGAGGGAATTTCTGATTACAATTCAGCGCCACAGAAGATCTGCATGGCGACTGGATTTAACGAAGACTGTGATAATTTCACGGCCGCTATCCGCATTTGCAGCCCCGTGAGCCTGTTGGCTTTAGTAAAATCCTCTACTCTGAGCAGTGCTGGTGGGTGCAAGGAGGGTCCCCGTACTCCCTTGCACGTTGATTTTGCCAGGACTGGGCTGAAGCCTGTGGACCATCAGGCAGGAGGTAAAGGGCACCAGGCACAAGCAGGGCTGCAGTGATGGAAACGATGATTTTTTGGAATTGCCGTCACGCAGGACTTTTGCTCCAAAAGGACGACGAAGGAAAACAGCTCTTCAGGAGCTGTGCTGAGAAACCAGCCTTGTACCTTAGTGACAAAATCTTTCCTGGGTGCCTCGAGCCCAGCTGAGAGCTGACCCAGCCTAGTTTGTGGCGATGGCAGGAGATCAGAAACCTTGGCTCCTGGCCAGGCAAAACCCTTGAGCTACGCACAAAATTCCCTGAGACTCATCTTCAAATTGACTGTTCTCCCCTCTGATTATATTTTGCTGTTACATTAAAAACACCCATGTTTTCTACAACTAGCAGAGTAACCAGCTGCATTCTGTCTGCATTACTTGTACCGAGGTGTGCGTAGAGATGGTAGAAACCACCTCGTAGCTCAGTAAGACGTGAGAGCAGCTCAGGGCTGAGGAGGGAACCCTGATGGGTTGGGCAGGAGGTGCCTTCCCAGCCTTGTGGCTCTTCTGCATGAAGTGCCTGCCTTATCAAATGTTTTGTGTGGGGTTTAAGGTTTTTCTGTGTGTTTTTTTTTATTATTTTTTAAAAAAAACCTGCAATGCAATCTGTGCTCTAATTTGAGGACACCATTTAGTGGTTTTAATTTTGTGACAGTATTTTGGTATTTTCAATACTCGGTAGTAGGTTAATGACTGCTCCTTGAAGAATGGAGTTTATATAACACAAGTCATTACATAAGAAGGCTGACTGTGGCCTGAGGAACAGGAGGAAAACAAATATGCAAAAATGCAAAACTCGGAATAATTTTGATGGTCTTGAGAAGCCTAAAAAAATAAATGATGCTTGGGCTCCAGCAAGGTGAAACTACCCTTGAGGAAGGCTGAGGATGTGGAGGGGCCGGCACAACAGCCGTCAAGCTCTGTGCTACCACGCGTTTCCCACGCGGTGGCTGCGATCTCTTCTGCTCCTCCGGCTCGCGTGGTTTACATTAAAACAGCAAAACAAACAAGCAGGCAAAAAGTTTATTGGCCGGTCGCTTATTTTATGTTTTTTTTTTTTTTCCCAGAAGCTCCTAAACACGGCCTGTGTTGGACTGACCGAGTGGGAGAAGCTTTTTGCTTGAACCCTAGATCTCGGGCGTGACGGATGGGATGAAGGAGGACAGGGTGACTTCCCTCCTGCCCCAAAAGCGAGGGCATCTCCCGCCCCTGCAGCACCCCAGCTTTTCTTAGAGGTCCCCCCCTAGCATGGGGGTACCCTTGGCAGAGGTGGGAGTTGTGCATCCAGCCAAAGAAGGGCTGGGCACCCCCAGCCTT
>NW_009705648.1:0-8360 GCF_000703405.1 Apaloderma vittatum | reverse complement strand
CTCTGCTTGGCGGGGCATTTACACCCAGTAAGCAGCGGGGTACTGAGGGAGGAGCGTTCTGAAAGCTTTGGAGTTTAGCTTTCCCAAAGGCAAGCTGCCGTGCAGTGACATTGGCACCAGCCTTCGGGAGGAGTGAGCAGTGAACAGGGCACGGACACAAACCAAACCGAGAACTGCCATCTCGTGTTGTTCCCAGGAAAGGACTGAAGTGTTGTGTTAAAACTTAACTGCTGGTTTTGCTTTGCTGCTCTTGTTTGTGTTTGTTTGGGTTTTTAAGTGTTTTTGAACACATTGTGCTGAGAAGCGGACTGTGAAAGGTGACATGGCAAACACTTCAGGGCTCTCCAGACAGTATGCCAAATAGACCTCATAAAAATTCACCTTTTCAGCAATGTACTTGGCACTAATTTCTAACTGGGGGAGGGGAATTTATTTGCCAACACCTGTACGAAGATATATCTGCATTTTCCAGCAGGCACAGACCCAGGATTTGCCTATTCCTATAAAATGGCCTTAAGAGCTTAAGAATGTTGCCTACCAGATGCCAGCATTAGGGAAGGAACAAATTCAAACAAAGAGTCCAGTATAATAATCATCCCCACCAGGCAAACCTAATGCCACTGATCAGATCTGCATTGACTAACAAGAGACCTAGATACCCAGCTTAGATAAGAACACCTCGTGACAGGTGTCCAAAGTCAGGTGTGATGAATCCCACTATAGATTTCCCTTCGGGAAGAATCTGTTAAATAGAGATTAAGGGTGATGTTTAGAATTGCAGCATCTCTGAGGTCAAACGTGCCTTGTGCCCCAAAAAGACTCGAGTGTGCACGTGCAGCGGGGTTAGGGTTTGTGGAGAGGCTGATGCAATAGTGGCCCAGAGTTTCAAGTCAGTATTCTGTGGCCAATGTGCTCAACCATCACGTAGGTGTTGCAAATTTGAGTCCTGCCCTTCACAGGTTTCCATGACTGAATGTTGCCCTCTCACTGGCATTGCCTTACGATGTTTTTCTAGAGAACAGAGTTGCTCGGTTCAATATTAATATCTCACTTTGCTGTTATACACACACACATATCCAGTTTTAATTTACAAATATGATCAAATGGCTTTAATTAAAGAAAACTAAGATTAGAAAACAGTATCATGCTAATATAGTGGTTTTCTCCAGTCTCCAGACTGCTGGAGATCCGTGGGCTACTTCAAAGATGCTGGTGAAAGGTATTTAAATAGAAAAAACATGCCTTCTGTCAGTAAATGCACAGTGCCTTACCACTGGCAAATTCTTAGGGATTTGAAAAGGAATGAAGACTCCTGGGATAAGACAAATGTGACATATTACTCCTGTCAAATAGTTTTTGAACAGAAACTGAATGTAATTTAAAAAGAAAAAAAAATAAACCAACAAGTAGCTACAGCACAGAACATCAGCATATTCAAAGAGGTTGCTGTGGGCACCCAAAATAGTCATATTCAAGGGACTGGCATAGGGCTCACATTACTTAATACACTGCCAGAATAATTCAGTCAATTTGGTTAATTATGACTAACACTAAAAATTAAACAAAAATATCAACTTTCTACTTTACAGAAGTCAGCAGATCACTGGAAGGAAGAGGCCATTGTAAATTTCACCACTGAAAATACAGAATTCTTGAAAAGGAGGCCATAAAAAGGATGTCAGACTGAAAAAATTTAGTAACATCGCCCAAGCTACTCAGGAAAACCACAAAACAGAAGACTTCCATCACAAAATATTTTAGAAAATTCAAGTAGTGTACAAACTCCATTAATCATTTTTAAATGACACTCTGAATCAAAAGAGAGCTGGAATGAAACAGAACCCTTTTATTCCCCAGCCCTGCTTAAGTGAAAACCTTGGTGTAACTAAGATGTGTCATTTCCCTCCACAGCGCTGCTGCACCCTATCAGTGCTATGAGCAGAACTAATGTTGCTAGATGGAAATTATCTGATTAAGTGTTCAAAGATGTAATCCCTTCCAAATTGTCAGACTGACTTTACCTTAAGGGCTAAACCAACTTGAATTATGTTTGTGTATGCTGCAGGCTAAGACCATGCACATGAATAGTTCCCAAAGACAGGCTAGCCTGCAATGACTTGTTACCACTTGGTAAATGGGTTGTGTCTGAATTCTGTGGTTTTCCTTCCTACCTTCTCAGCAATTCCAAATCTTTCTAAGCATAATGAACACCTTAATTTCATTATCACAAAGCATAGAGGAATAGGGAAGAATCACTTAGGACACACATATAGCAGTCTGTACTTGCACTGAGACACAACACCACCCCAAATACCAAGTTGCACTAATAACTACAATTGCCTAAACGAATGTCAATTATCTACAAAAAGATTTTTTTTCCCAATAAAATAATCTCCAAAACTCGGTGGCAACAGATTCTCTTAACACTAACTTAAAATTGCCTTGTAATATATCTTGCACCCTTACAGAAGTTTGAAGTTCAGAAAAGCTCCGTTTTCCCAGAGATGAGGTAGTCAGGCTTAAACTTTTGAACATCAGTTAACATGAGCACGTGGCACATCTCCATATGAATATATCACTGGCCTTTTTCTAGGTGCCATTATATGCAACATATGTAGCAGGCGGGTGCATTGCTTAAAAATTAAGAATCTAACATATTTTCTGTGTAACAGCTTGTATTTGGAAGAAGTGTAGTGAATATAAAGCTGTACTTAATCGCTACGTCCAAGAAAAAAAGCTTATTCTATATAAATGCTACAGATGGCACAGTCTCCTTGCTCCTTTTGAAATCCCTTATTCACAGGATGCCTTTTAATAGTAGCTTCTCACTTGCACACCAGTCTCAGAGTGAAAATCCTTGTAACAAGAAGGTCCCTCTGTGTCAGTGGTGTCTCTGGTGGGTTCATCCCGGCCAACAGCCAAACACCCACCCAGCCTCTTGCTCACTCCCCTCTCCCAGGGGATGGGGAGAAAACAGGAGGAAGGCAAGAAGCCAGGGACAGGTAAGATCTCTTATATGTTCATTCTTTTCTTTCCTTTGTTTACCAAAAAAAAAAAAAAAGGGGGGGGTTGGGAGAAGATGTGTCAGGGACCCTCAGATCTCTCCTGTGGATGCAGTTGTGCCAAGTGCAAGCATTACTCTTCCATTAACCCCAGTTGTGCTCAGGAGCACTGCAGGCCATGTGCCGCCAGTTCCAAACACCAGCGGCAGTTTCAGGAAGCAGCATCGTGTATAAATCCTGTGTAATTCAGAGATTTCAGTCATTTGCATTCTGCTGCGCGCTGCATTTTAAGTCTGAAGGAAATGAAATATCCCCTGGCATACCAACCCGTGTCAAAAAAGGTTCTCTGTGATAAATAAGGTAGCACTCTACACCCACGTTGTTCATATATCACTGATCACGTCACCAGATGCAACTCACTGAAGTCAGGCCCTTTGTATACTTAAGGCTGTGGCATCTACAGGATTCTGCTTCACTGGTAAATAATAATCTTCAGATATTGTCAGCTCCTGCAGCATTTACTGCTTTACGCAGAGGAGCTCAATGTGCAAGTTTAAGATCAGGTTACATAACCGCACCTGCCTTTTGCGCCAAAGGATTTTTAAGTACTTTAGTATTTGTCATGAGACTAACTGTGATTTTAGAAGTTATTGGCACCAATAACTGAAGTCCACTTCACATTTTTTTCTAATTTTCTTCAAGAGAATCAAAGTGAAGAAATTGGGTTTATTGGATTTTTTATTTGAAATAGGAAATGGAAAGTAATAAGGTACAGAAGTCATAGAAAAATGGTGAAGGTGGGAGCTGCAACAGCAGAGAAACCCCCAGGGACAAATATCAAATCCAATAAAGGAACCACAGGACCAGATTGTGAGCTTTGAAAATTCAATTTCTTTTCTGTAAAAATGGGGGTTTCAGTCATGCTCTTGGGCAACCTTTTAGCATTTGCCTGACTAAATGTAAAAGCATTCTATGAAAAAGAAAAACAAAACACATGGAGCAGCTATGCTAGACAGTAGCATAATGAAGAAAATATTCAAAAATATAAGCTCTTCTCTTGGGAAAGTGTGGGTTGTGGGTTTTTTTCACTGCTCAACTTTTCCTCTGTTTTCTCAATATCTGTTTTCCAATAAATGTTTTCAGTTACCTTGTATTTTTATCCACTCCTTTCGCATTTCAGGTGTTTATAGCTATTTTTTATTATTAATGGATCATTTAGTATAGCACCTCAAAACTTGCAGCATACATTTAAAAGGAAGAAAATGAATGACATAGTAATTAACAGTAAATATATAAAGATTGAGAAATTTTAATGCTAATTTTGGCCTGTAAACTGAAGTTATTTGCACAAATTTATTGTATGTTTCTAAGCGAAGCCAGACTCTTGCTACAGTATCAGGTTCGAAAATTATGTAAGCATAGAGAGTATGTATCATTTATCACCACAAGGTAAAGATTCCTTTTCTCTCTTCCCAGTTAACTGATTTGTCCCAGAAATGAATGAAAGATTGAAAAGATGCGTATAGTATCTCAGGCAACTGAACTGAATTCTCTTGCACAAATCGGAATTCTGGCATAAAGGTAATTTCTTGTCTGAGATAGTCTTCCCACGTAATTTCTCTCTTGATGTCAATTTGTTCCACCTTATCTTCATAATCAACCAATGCACCTTCTGACTCCTGGTGAGACGCAAGCTATCGCATGCCAAAGATAACAACCTTCTCTGAGAAGAACAAGAAATGAGGAGACAAAAGGAAGTACACACACCAAAAATCCAGACTGTTCTGTCTCTTCCAGCTTCCTGTAATCCCTAAAGTTAAACCATGTACTTTTTAAAAAGGAGCAAAATGGCAACTAACTAGTGCAAATCTCCACGGGGCAGCTCTTCCCTTGTGTGTCCTTACAGCAGCATGAAACCAGTTGTTTAACATTTACATCTTAAAGAGCTGCATCAACCAAAAATTCTGGAGAAACTAAATGGTTTTTATCAGTGATGTGCATCTACTCAGAAAGACATCAGATTTAGTTGAATTAGATAAGTTCTGGTTTTGTTCGTCATTCACGTAAATTCGGTTCTCGGTCAAAAAAAGAGCAAAGCGCTGGTATAACATTTGAGAGGCTGTCAAGAACCCCAGGATTATTTTCAGCCCTGTAATTTCTTCCAGCTCTAGTAAGAAGGCTAAAGTCACCTGCAAAACCTTTATCTTCCAGAACGCTCTCAAAGTATTTGCTACTACAAGCAGTCACTTAAAAGCCCGTATAGATATTCTTTTTCTTACCCATGGAAGCCACCAGTGTGCAGTGAAACTGAATATCCTAACCTCGGCATTAAATGTGTACTTCTTATGATACACAATTTACAAGACAGTTAATGTGGCATATACTGTGATGGGCAACTGCCCATCTGGTATTTAAGCCAGAATTAATTTTATAACCAGACACCATGGTAACAGGAAAGCAAGGAAGGTGCAGAAAGCTTTACCATATACAAAATTCTCATCTGCTGAGTTCATAACAATCCATAAAGAAAAAAACAAGGCTTGTCACAGCCGTGTTTATTATAAATCCAGATGCTGCATTCCCATGAGATAATAGAAAAATAGTTACTGTAAAAGATGAATGTACATGATGAAGGCTAAAATTCAAAAGCTCAAAACCAGCCCCAAGGCAATGAAAGGAGGAGCCAGCCATGAATAACAAACATTCTGACAAATATAATTTAGCATATCAAATTCTGCTGAATGTTATTCTGTGGCCTATATATACCCCAGAAAAATTACAAAATACACCTAGGAAAATATTTTCAGACACACTCCAACAATGTTCTGCTGTCCTGTGTAGTTTTGTTTAGGAATGTTTTAACTGAAAACCTTACCATTTTATTTTTTGTAAATCAGTGGGGTTTTTTTATTTAAGCATGTCTAGTGCTAAGACTTAACAGAGATGAACACAGAGCACAATATATGCCCGAAAGCAACACATTCAGATTTTAAAGGTCTTTTCCAACCATAATGATTCTATGAGTCATTCTATATACTTCTATAGAATTCTATGTTGTTTCTAGTAGAGTCTATTCTATAGATTTCTGTAGAATTCTACATAATTCTATGCTATTTCTGGTACAGTTATGTGTGGTGGTCTGCATAGCTGGCTGTGTTAGTGACCTCTGTGTGTGTATGTGCTTGCAAACATTTGTCCAGGACATAGGAGCCTAGGAAGCCTCCTGGATCCAACAGTGTACACGGACGGACTTCAGCAGCCAGGAGAGGCAATCCCCAGGTCCCAGAGACTGTTGGATTTAGCAGCTTCTATAAGATCCTCAGGCTTATTTAAAAAAAAAAACAACAAAAAAAACACCAAAAACACCACTTTACAGTGGTGGCTCATGGGAATAGTAGAAGAACTGAACTTGAAAGAAATATGGTGAATTTTATTATACGCCAAATACTATCAAAATATCAAAGAAAATGCAAAAAAAAAGTGTACTTCTCTGCACTGCTATAGCATTCTTACAGACATTACTTTTAACATCTCAAATTTATTAAAAAGAAACTTTAAAAGAATTGCATGAAAGTGAAATGCAGTTTACAGACTGGCATTGTGAGTAGTTTATCATACAATTAATACCATCCTCTACATAATGAAGAAGAAATCTGTGCTGTTGTTTCATCTGCTAGCCAGCCTTCTGAACATATTTTATTATACCAATCACATTACAACTTATCTGTGATAATACTGTTTACCAACTGAACAGGGAAGGAGTATATCGTCATAACCCTATTTCACATGCTACTCTGGAATATGTATTGCTCTGCATTTAGTTTAAAATGAGAGTTCAAGCTCAGGCTCATTTACTCGTTTCTCCTTTTGATCTCCATTCTGCAATAGCAGCTGTTATCATTGCAGATTCCTCTTTCTAGCTGAGAGATTTGGAAAGTGTTCTTAATAAGGAATAATTGCCTGTCTTTGGGCAGTTAGTCACCATTGCCTCCTCCCCCCAAAAAAAAACAAAAGAAAAAACCTACTTGAAGAAAAAATAATTAATCTAATAAGGTTTTAGTCTGGAGTCTTACTGAGTGTTTTATTCTAGTTTTTTAAATAATGAAAATATTCAGTTAGATAGAACTGGGACACCATGCCAGTATGGGAATGTCCTGGCCACAGGAGCGAGGTTTGATAAAGACTGATGAATTCAACATACCACTTAGGTCACAGAGTAAGGCCTGTACTTGTATACGTCCAAGATACTCATCAGCATGCACAACTGCCAACTGCCCCCTGAAGAGAGCTAAAAAGAAGGATTTAATGACAGAAAAATACTGTCAACTGCACAATCAAATCCCATAAAAAATACTCTCAATGACCTGTTCTTTGCACTTTTCATTCTGTAAGTACTTTAAAGTATCTTCTCATTTAAACTTTCAAATTTCTAGAGCAGTAATTAAATGCATTCTTTTCCAGTTTCTTTTAACACTAACTAACCTGCTTGGAAGGAGATGTTTTCCATGTCTATTTGTTAGCAAAAAACTCAACATGACAGGTGAGTATTTGCTTAAATTACCTTAGAGCAGTCTGGCTGACTGCAGCTAACTGGTAGGCACCTGCTATTTTTGCCTTCCAGTGGCTGTCCCAGGCAGATGTCTCCGGCTGTATTGGCATAGGAAGTCTCCAGTTATCATTGTGATGGTGTTAAGGTATCATATCCTTTTTCCTGCCTAAAATATAGGCATTAAGTTCAGTTTCTTGACTGGCAACTGTCTGCTGTGCTCACGTTTTCTGTTGGGCAGGGAGCAGTTTGTGCCATCTGGCTTTGTGAGTGACAGCCCTTTCCCTAGACTACAGTGAAATTAAGTTTGCTATTTGACATGGAAAAAAAAAGTAGTAGTATTAAAATGTAGAATATTTGCTGTTCAACTTCCAATTTTGTGCCTGTAGAGATGTAGCCGACACGAGCAGACAACACAAATGGGCATGGCAAAAGCCTCCCTAAGGAAAGTAGGCTGGTGCACAGTTAAACTACGGTCTCTGCAGCAGTAATTGTAATTTAATCATAGAATCATAGAATGGCCTAGGCTGGAAGGCACCTTAAAGATCATCTAGTCCAACTTCCCTGTTTTGGGCAGGGACGCCTCTCAACTAGACCAGGCAACACATGGGGACCGAGCGGGAATTGAACCCGCGGTTATTGACCCCGCGGCCTCGGTGTTGTCATTGTTGTCAGCACCGCGCTCAACCCACTGAGCTAACCGGCCCCTAAGTCGTAATAGTTAAGTAGGAAAAAAGAAAACTGTGTGTATTTCTGATCTTAGCAAGCGGCAGGAGCTAGCACAGCACCGCAAAACCCAGGGTAACCAACTC
>NW_009705647.1:0-642 GCF_000703405.1 Apaloderma vittatum | reverse complement strand
CCGGCGGGCGATCGTTACCGGGAGATGGAGGGCTGAAGGAACACGAGGTGTGCATTAAAACCTGTCTGAGCCCCGCAGGGGGGGAAAGAAGGATTTGAGGGGGGGTATCTGGGCTCAGGACCCCGTGGCAACGTGTTTCTCTTCTAGGAAAAACAGCGCGAAACACTTAAAAAAAAAAAAAAGTTGGCAAGAGAGCAGTTTATTTCTATTTTATTTCCTCCCCCCAAGGCATAAAGTCCCTTTTTCTCTCCCCTCAGATCTGAACCCCATGGACACCATCGCGAGCCTAACACAACCTTTTATTCCATTACTACTACTATTAAAATCATTATTATTATAATAATCATTATTGTTATATCTTAGTATACCTTTACTATGCTTTATCATATTTTATTACACTTTGTTATATTTGATTATATTTCACCACCTTTTATTATCGCCTATCACACTTCTCAGACCGTTTTACTGCGTTTTATTGCGTTTTATTCTTTACAGCAAAACCTGGCCGGGGATGCCTCTGGATTCCTCTTTCCACCCTTCGGGTGGGAGATGAACTATCCCAAGCGTTTCTCTCATTATTGACCGGGAAAAAAAGTGTCTCTTTTGGTTTTGTTTTTTTTTTGTTTCCTCTTTTTCTTTCCC
>NW_009705646.1:10272-42541 GCF_000703405.1 Apaloderma vittatum | reverse complement strand
GATCGCGGCTCCCGCAAATGAAATAATAATCGGAAACAAAATGATTGGGAACGATGGAGCCCGTTGAGTTGGTGGGCTCGCTCGTACCACGGATGGGTTTCGGGGACGAGAAGGATTCGCAGTGCCTGCCCGGCCGGTCGCGCCTTGGGAAAGGATCCTCTCGTCCCTAAAGGACGTGGAAGAAGGGAAACAAAACAGATGGATTAATAAATCATTTTTAAATGCCCCTTGTAACCACCCAGTCAGCTTTTCTGTACCGATTGTGTCCCTTTTGTAAATATCTTCTGTTTGCCCTTGATCTTTTCCTTATCCCCACCCAGTGCTGATCCAGCAAACGTTTAAAGGTCGCCTTATCGTACAGGCTTTCCAACTGTTCCCATGCCATGTTGGGGAGAACACGAGTGGCTTGGAAATAGGGATCCAGGCTTTAAAAGGAGATTATTTGGAGCAAGAAATTAAAAAAAAAAAAAAAAGCAGCATTGTATTCACATTATTAAAGGATTTTGATACTGATTTTGATTTCTCTAATCTTTAGCGACAGCTGCAATAAATTTTGTTCCTGGTGATGCAGTGCAGAAAAAGCGCACTCTTGATTGAAATTCTTGTTGGGCATTTAACTTGAGCCCGGAAATGTATATTTTGCTTCGTTGGAACTTTTTGAGCAAAGGTGTCTCCTGTGGATGAGCACCTTTACGCTAAGGTACTGCAGAATTTGCATTAGCAGTACGTCTGCTAATACTTGATTCTTGTCCCCTCTTTAGCTTTAGATAGCCAATTTCTCTTTTGTCCTTTGTGAAGGAGTGGCAACCATATTTTATATTAAATATAAAATGGAGTCACGGAGAAGGGGAAAAGCAAACATTTCTGAGGCTATCAAAAGCCTTGTTTGCTCCAGTAACTTTTTGAAATCTGAACTGTAGACAACGCGATACATGAATTCAGTATATATTAATGTGCTACATCTGCTAACACGGAACGATTTTAGCAGAGAAAAAAAATGTGGATTAATTTATTGTAATAATTTTACAGTCATTGTCACCCTTAGCACAGAAGATACGTGCATCTACTTTGTATGCATTGGCTGTGCGTTATCATTTTAGCTATTCCGAGGCAGAATTGTTCCATATGTACCGCGGACATTTTCTCTCCAGTTAGCATAATTCTGCCACTGCACGGTTTATGCGGATGAGTTGCTTGGACCTAAAATAAATGTTGCGTAATTTTGGTTATTTGTGCGAGATCCTCTAAAGCAACTGTTAAGATTTTTATAACTCTGTAGCTTACAGCGCAACCAATGCTTTTGCAAACTTTAAAATGATAGATGACCCTTGGACTAAGACCTTTCAAGCTAAACTAATAGTCTGGTGCTAAATTTTGCAGCTGAGTGCTATAAATCATCCGAATACGGGTTGGTAATTGAACCCTTGACAGGCCTGGCAGTTCTGCGATGTCTTAAAAATTATCCTTGCTGCTTTGTGAATTACTAAACGGCGAGCTTGTGTGATTTTGAAACGCCCCATGTTGGCTGTGTAAAAACACATGCCCGGCGCATCTTGCGCAGCGGTGTTTGCAGGTCACGCTGAGCCTAGCCAACACGCTCGCCTTCCGCGGGCATGGGCGTGGGTAGTTTGATGCACATTTTTTGATGTAAAAGTAACCTGGTTTATGCAGAAAGTGAAGCTAAAAGAATAGGCCTTGGAGCTTGATCTTGCGCTTTCCTTATTTGGATGTGTTTGCTTTTGTTTTTTTCTTAAAGGAACAAGAGCACTCAAGGTGAAGGATAATAATCAACTAGAATCAGCACTTTGAATGAAATTTTGTTTCCCTGTGGCATCTTGAACACTTTCTTCTTCGAGTTTTGCAACAGACTTAAAACTTTGTGGCGTAGCAGCTATGCAGCTTGAAATCCAAGTAGCACTCAATTTTATTATTTCCTATTTGTACAATAAGCTTCCCAGACGACGTGTCAACATTTTTGGTGAAGAGCTTGAAAGACTTCTTAAGAAGAAGTATGAAGGGCACTGGTATCCAGAAAAGCCATACAAAGGATCAGGGTTTAGATGTATACATATAGGGGAGAAAGTGGACCCAGTCATAGAACAAGCATCCAAAGAGAGCGGTTTGGACATTGATGATGTTCGTGGCAACTTGCCTCAGGATCTTAGTGTGTGGATTGACCCGTTTGAGGTTTCGTACCAAATCGGTGAAAAGGGACCAGTGAAAGTGCTTTACGTGGATGATAATGAGAACGGATGCGAGTTGGATAAGGAGATCAAGAACAGCTTTAACCCGGAGGCCCAGGTGTTCATGCCAATTAGTGACCCAGCATCTTCAGTGTCTAGTTCTCCTTCTCCTCCCTTTGGCCACTCTGCTGCTGTGAGCCCCACCTTCATGCCCCGCTCCACTCAGCCTTTAACCTTCACCACTGCCACATTCGCTGCCACCAAGTTTGGCTCGACCAAAATGAAGAATAGCGGCCGCAGCAACAAGGTCGCCCGCACCTCTCCCACCAACCTTGGCTTGAATGTCAATGACCTGTTGAAGCAGAAAGCCCTCTCCTCCTCCATGCACTCTCTCTACGGGCTTGGCTTGGGCGGTCAGCAGCCGCAGCAACAGCAGCCGCAGAAGGCTTCTGCCCTCTCTCCTAACGCCAAGGAGTTCATTTTCCCCAACATGCAGGGTCAAGGTAGCACCAGTAGCATCTTTCCTGGTGACAGCCCCCTCAACCTCAGTCCTCTCCAGTACAGCAATGCCTTTGATATGTTTGCAGCCTACGGAGGTCTAAATGAGAAGTCTTTTGTGGATGGCTTGAATTTTAGTTTAAACAACATGCAGTATTCTAACCAGCAATTCCAGCCAGTTATGGCTAACTAAAAATAAGACGAAAGCGAGATACAAGTAAATACTATTGTACAAGTTAAAATGCACGTACCCAAGGGTGTATCTTTTTTTCCACCTCTTGAGATTTTTTTTAAGGCTTGTAGTATGAATACGTTCAGGCTTGGTTAGATAAATACGACATGCATCATTTTTTTCATTTGCCAACCAAGCACAAAATTATTTTATACTGACTGTACATTACGAAAATATACTCTCGAAATATGGCCTCTTACAGTATTTAAGATATAGCAAGAACGTGGGCTGATTTTTTTCACCTATGTGTATATATATATGCACCCAAACGTATATGTATACATATATTTAAAAAATTGGCACTAATAGGTGGGTTTATTGGTCTTTTTCTAATTGTATAATTTAATTTAGTACAAAGTTTGTAAAATATCAGAGTATATATATTGTTTCTACAACATGGTATTGCATTTATATCTTTTTACTACAGTGATCTGTGACAGCTGCAGCAGCTTCATGTTGTATTTTTTTTACTGAAATTGTAAGATATCCATCTTAAAGACATCAATTCTAAAAAAAATAATAAAAAGTTGTGTACAGAATATTCCTTAGTGGTGGAATTAAAATGTACGGAATATTTGCTTTTTTCAAAAGAAACACAAATTGTATTTTCTGTTAAAAGTTTAAAGATTTTTGCTATATATTATGGAAGAAAATGTAATCGTAAATATTAATTTTGTACCTACATTGTGCAATACTTGAAAAAAGGTATAAAAGTATTTTGAGTCAGTGTCTTACATGTTAAGAGGGACTGAAATAGTTTATATTAAGTTTGTATTAAAATTCTTTAAAATTAATTGGCTGCCGTGGTCTGTGTTTTTGCTGTTCTGCCGAAGATCAGAGCGCTGCGTTCGTCGCGTTGTCGGTGCTAACGAGGCAAAAAACTCTTGACTCAGCGCAGCGCGAAGGAGCCGTGGAAAGGGTCTGGCTGTGTGGGTGCCTTCCCTAAAACCCTCCTGACAAAGCCCAGAGCTCCACTAAGGACTTGCCCCAATTATTCGAGGGAACTTTTCCTTGTTTACTGCAGCTCACCGGAATCAGAAGGTAATTTGGGTTTTTTTTTGTTTCCTTGAGAGTTAAGTTTATAAACTCTGTGAATGCGGAGTCGTCAGTCGTGCGGTGGGATGTGTCTAGAAGGGACTCAGGTGATTCAATGAAAATCACTTTCCGTGTCATCGGAATGGATTTGAACCATTCTCTCGAGAGGTCCGAGACCAATGCATCAGCGTTCTGCTTCTGTATTAGGGATTAATAGCTCAGAAGCTAGGCTGAATCAAAGTGCTGAGTTACAGTTTACTAAACTCATTGTAAACTTGCATTTTATATGCTCTATTAAAAAGAGAAATGCACTGCAACTACAGTGTGACATTCGAAGGCTTTTATTTTAGTGGATTTTACCAACTTTAACCTAATAGATTCCCAAAACGTCAGTGTGAGTGGGAGGAGAAAGAATTCCGAGGCTGAAAACACAACTCAGCTTTTCCGGGGCTGTTTTGAAGTTGCATCCCTGACTTTTTTCCCCTCTGTTTGGCAAGTAGTGTTCCTTGCTAATGGATGTCGTCGAGGCAAAGAGGAACTTCTTTAATATGCGAATCTTAAGTGTCATCTTGTTTCTCGTGGCAGAAGATATGTGGATGGTCCTTTGGCTCACGATGGTGAATTGGAAGAACGAGTACAGGGTTAAAATTATCTGGATTTTAGTTCTGAAACTGGAGTTTGAGACTGAAGGTCAGTCTTTCCCTGTTTGAGCCGCTTGATTTTACGAAAGGTGTAAATTCCATGCGCACGCGCCTCCCCTCTTCCCGGTTGGGTGCGAGCGAAGTTTTGCTGGGGCCAGCCTGGTGCTGTGAGGAGGAGGCTGTTTCCAACAGCAGCGTGAGATCTTGGCTTTGGCCAGTGGCCGTGAGGAACTGGAGGGGGTGGAGATGTGCGAGCCTGACCGTGATACCGATTTCTCAAGCCGTGACAACCAATTCAAAAGTGGCGATGGAGCAAAGAGGTTTTTTAGGCGTTCATCTGTGTCTGTTTAACTGGCTGCTTTTTATTGAGTTTGCCATCTGGTTTATCCTTCCGCTAACAGCCCATCAGTGGACAGAACCGCACTGATTTTAAGTGGATGGTTGTGCTTTTAAACAGAATTAGAAAAAGATTAGGAAAAAATATTAGATCAATTACTGGAAAATGGAGAATGTTAGCTCTGCTTGCTATTTCTATTTGTAGGCCTACACTTGTGAGACTTACTACAGTTTTACTATCTACAATATGGTAATAATGGCTGAACTGTCTAGGAGGTTGTTGAGCTACTCTGGGAGCAGAGACTGTTCTACGTGTTCTGTAATATTTCTATTCCTGTGATTTAAACCGAGATCGTTTTTCTTAGAGGTCATCAAATTTATCCTCTTTCTGTGACGATTTGTTCACTTCCACTGTGACCAGCTCTGCCTGTGAAAGGGAGTGGTTTGCAGCAAGGAAAAATCTCTAGAAACCAGGTTGGTTTTTTGCAGCACCTTTTAATATAAAGATTTTATGGGGCAGGGTTTGTTTACGGTGCTTTGCAAGAAGACAGTCTGCAGAGAGAGCTTCCAGTTTACTCAAAAAATGCAAATGTGACGATTTTTTAATGTTTTCCCCTACTCCTTAGAGAAATTAAAGGTGTGTGCTTTTCTGTTCAGTCTGCTTCACCCATTTATTTGTCTTTTGCTAAAGTTTGGTGCCAGATTTTTAGATCAAACATTTACGTTGCAACATTCTGTTGTAAGTGAGCGCCAAGTCAACCTCGGGTTTAATTTGCGCACACCCGGTGTTCGGCTCTTGAGCCGTGCGGGCAGGTGAGCGCTTTTGCTGTGACAGAAGGGACCTAGAAAGGGGTGGAGGGGGAAGAGGAAGCGTTTGCTCAGTTGTGCAAGTCCTGTTGTGTTTTCTCTTGTAAACATGCAATTTACTTCCTTAAAATTGTGGGTGTAAGTTAAACCTCGGAAGATGTCTTTAATTTAGTGAGGAGCAGGGTCAAACCCTTGCGTCCCCCTCGCTGCTGCTTGGTGCATCCCGTCTGTTCACGCAGAGTCCCCACCCAAGTTAAATCCGCTTTCATCTGTAAGGCTCGCTCAGTTCAGCCCAAGTTGGTAACTTTGGAAAATCATAATCTGAGATCAGTGAAACTGAGTTTGGAGGCACTTTGGCATGGCAGGGTGGAGAGGGTTCGATGGACAGCTGCAGTCTGTGCTGCGTTTGGTTTGTGGCTGGACGACAGACCTTCCTCTTGCTCAAAAGTCTAATAGTGGTCACTAAAGTTAAATGGATCTGATTATTTCTGCAAAGGAGAGCCAGCTCATGAGTGGATTTTACAACACGCAGCGCTCCATTGCTGCGTTGTGGTCTCAGAGGTCGCTGCTGCGGGTGCGAATCCAGGGCTGGCCTGGCACCGATGTCTTGGTGAGTACAAGTCTGGCCCTTCTCTTAACTTCAGCTACGCTGTCAGAGTGTATACAAGTTGAGAACTGGGTGTAAGTTGCGGAAAGATCCCTCCCTCCCCATGCAAGATCAGAAAGCTGTTCAACACTGCTTGTACGACCTCTCGCTCCAGCCAGCCGTGGCAAATGCTGGCCAGCTATAGCCCGGCCGCCGGCCTGCCCGCGCCCCACGCTCCCGCCGTACTGCAACGTGCAAAAGCCTGTTAGTAGCAAACAGCCCAGTTGCATTTCTGAAATACCAGGTAACCAAACAACTAGTTGTTAAATCAGCTCTTTGGACCGGCATGGGATCAAACCAGAGTTCGTTTACTGATCTGATGCCCCAGACTGTTCCATTAACGTTTCAGGAATAAATACCTCAGAGTGTGTGTTGGTAGTTTCGGAGCAGATGAAGCAAACCGGCAGTTCAGCACTCTTTTTTATATCATCAGCAAGTTGATTTAAATTGAGTGTACAGAGTTGGCTGCATTTCCCTCGTGAGCTGCATAAAAAGTTCGGTAAATTGAAGTGCCAGAGCTGTAAAACCCTGCTGAAGGGATTATTTCCAAAGATCAGCCAGAGGAACGGTTAAACTGTTACCGTGGCAGCGCGTGTATGACTTTTGTCCTCTTGGCTTTATTTTAGTGACGGTAGTAAGGAGTTTTGCCTTACAGAAGGGAAAAAGCATTAAGACTCGGGAACATAAACCACGTTCCCTTTGGCGCTACGAATTCTCTACCTCATAGACAAAATATGATCAGTGTGCGGAACGAATAGCAGGTGTAAAATATTTTTAGACAAACCTTGGCGTACGGCGCAGACATCCCTCAACCCCCATGCTTTCTTCTGTCGACATTTGTTTGTGAAAAACAATCTGTAGTATTGACGGATGCAGTTTTGGTGGAACTTGCTTGTAGTTTTTGTTTGGTAATTGAGCACTTCAGAAGCCTGAAATCAGAGATCCTCTCCTCCTCTGACAGCCGGGACACCTTTACATTTAAGTCCGTCAGCCCCGTGCCCTCGTGGAGCATTTTAACTTCAAGATCACCCACAGCACAAACCAAACGAGGACTCTGGGAATGAATGTAGTGCCTTAATTACCGTTTAGTGCCCACGTGAGCTTCTTTGAGAGGGTTATATGAACAGGACTGGCTAATACAATTAAAAACAGGCCTGGAAACCCACCTTTTTCCCTTCGCAGAAGATACTCATTCCCTGCCACACCCGTAATCCCTTTGTCTTTTCTGCCTCTCTCACAGCATCCTCGGAACGACCGGCTTGTGCGTTGCTCCCTTTGTTCGCTGCCCCTCGCTGCTTGCCGTGCTGCACCAGGCTGTCCTGCTGCTCCGCTTTTCACTCGGGCTCCTCTTCTCTCTGACCCCATCACGTAACTCACTCGATGCCAGGAACTGCCGTGCCGTGGGAGACCTCAGCACGTGGGGCTCTACCCACTGACAGGTACTCTCTCCCTCTGCCCCATTGTAGGGTCAGGCTTACCTGGCTTCACTTTATCTCTGAAGATGTAGCGTAAAGGGCTACTGAATGTCAGAATACAGGTAAGGATTGTGTTAGATGCTCAGAGTCTCACGAAACTGGGTGAATTTGCTGCTTGGGCAGCCTCATCCAGTAACGCAGCAGCCTGGGAGTTCTGAGTCATGTTGATGGAGATGAGAGGTGGCAGGTTAGGGAAGAACGTGGTATAATAGATGACAACTCAGGCACCCCTCATTCCAGATCCAACTCTGGGCAAGTCACTGCCCTTTTCTGTGTTGGTTTCCTCCTCTGTCTCGATTGAAATTCACTGTTAGCAAGCGTCAGACATCAGCTGCCTGTTGCTGTCTTTTTGCTGTCGATAAGGAGCGTCATCCAGTTTCTGTATGCCACAGGAACATCTTCTGAGGCTGCCCTACTCTTCCCTCCTCTTATTGCCTTTAGTCTCTGTGGCCTTTGAGCGTCTCTTCTGTTGTACAGTTCACTTAACGTATATTAGATGACCTTTCCATTTTGGAATAAGGCATGCATGTAAAAGTGAGGCACTTGATGCTCATTGTCCGTGGTTTATAGAGTGTGATTCATCCGCCGTCAAAGCAGAAGGCCTCCGGAGCAGTGAGATCTCACATACTGACTATTGTGATTCTCTAGAAGAATTTCTGTGGGTGTTTCTATAGATATGGAAGTATATATTCCTCCAGTACAAATCATGTGAAAATTTTACACCAGCCTACTCACTGAAGTTGCTGCTGGTCAAAATTAGACTTGCATACAGATTTTACAAACTAAAACAAATTCCCCTTTGATTTTCATTAGACCGTAAGGTTAAGCACCCCGTGTGCCAGTGCAGAGACAGGGCTGCTGTGGTCTGAACCATCTGCCCTGTCTTCAGCAGATCACTTCAGCCTTGCCAAGAGTAGTTTCGGTGTTTTTAAGCCATACTTGAGCCTTTAACTCCCCACTGAGTCTCAGATGTTGTAGATAACCCAAGGGGTTCTTCGTCTGTCTGCAGCTCTCGGGGTTAGTCAGGAACGTGCAGCACCTCCGCTTGGCAGCTGAGTGGGAAAAGTGCAAAATTCCTGACTGCCATTGCGAGCATTAACACCTGGAACCATTACCTACTTTGCAAGTATTTGTGAATCTGGTGTTATATTTATTAACTGCTTTGAGCCATAGGTCATATTTTACTTGAGATCAAGTGCTATTTCATTTTTAACTAACACATAAGGATGTTTTCCATTTATGCCCTCTAGACTGTCAGTGCTGTCCTTAAAGCCTCATTTCAGTATTGCCAAACCAAATCACTCAAGAAATTGTGATTCAGTCCTCTAAGAATATTTTAGAAATCATGAGGTAATTGTAAATAGTGATCAGCCCTGCATCGTATTTATTTATCTTCTGGGTTTACACTTAAATGGATTTCAGAATGTTCTAGCTTTTCTCTACAAGTCCTCTAAGAACATAATTGTTATGTGAAAATTTAGGTCCTTGGGAAATCACAAGTTTTCTTGGACTGGCACTTCACAGGAAACAAAATATCTAAGAAATATTGATGAACTCAGAAGTCTTGGCAATTAACCACAGCTGCTTAATGGAATCAGATTTCTAAGTGATACAGAAGGACCGAGACCTACCAAAGCCCTCCTGTCTGTGTGGTTCACATCACAGATGTGACAGTCTGGTCGCAACAACTGCAGGCAACCAACTCGAATTAACTTGTACAGACTGATAAACAGTAGAAATGCTCAGTAAGAGATCAGCTGCAGCATCTCTGACCTCTCGCTCCTGACCTTCAGGGAAGCTCTCCAAAACTGCTTCAACAGACTGAGTACTAAAATTCCTGACTTTAGGATATAAAAATCACACAGATATTGATCACATATTACATTATAGTTTTCGCTACCACCAGCCATCCCTAGGCAATAATTATTCCTGTCTTGCTCACCCTCCCTTTTTGCCATAAATGACATTATCAGCTGTCCTCTGGCTAGTATCCTCCCTTTGCTCAACAGGAACCAATCATCCTTCTGCTCGGATTGCCTAATTCATTAATATAATGAAGTTTAACTTAGAACAATTATTCTCAGCCTGTATTTAGCTCTAAGGTTATTGCTTCTATTTCAGACCTAAGGAAGCCTGGTGCGCCTCAAAGCCTGGGTAGTTTTTCCAAGTACACCAGCTGACCTGGGTGTCCCCTCTCCCCACCCTTGCCTCGCTCACGGCTTGTGCCGTCCTTGCTGCGACGTGTCTGCTTCACCGCCGCGCTTGTTCCGGCTCGGTTCAGTCTGCAGATGAAGGCAAAGCCTTGATGAGCTACGGTGGAAGTCGCTCTGCTAGGCCGGTTAGTAGGAATAGGCATCACATGGTGGAGCTGCTGGGTCCATAAGCCACCCGTCCCACCTTGTCTCGGGTGGCCTCACTGTCCCCTGGTGCCGCGGGACAGGGGCTGGTGGGAGGGCACGAAGCTGCTGGGGACACCGGAGACCTACGAGCGAGGCTGGCTTGGGGATCGCCTCAGAGGATGGCACGCGTTTGAGAATGGTGGACTTCGGTGGTCGGTAAGGTTGTCTTGTTTTTCCTTGGTGTGTCTGTGGTTTGAAGAATTCAGTATTTGGAGCAGCTTACCTGCCTAAAGTCACGTACCAGGAGATTGCTTAAGTTTGGGGTCTGCATCTCATCGTTACGAATGGGCCCCTTTTTCAATGTTCTGCTGCACAAACTATCTCTTACCATGTTTATTCCTTTAAATTCCTAAGTTTCCCCCTCCTGATTTTTCTCTCTGTTTTTCTTCAAAGTCTTCCTTTAGAGTTGCTTTTCTTAGTTTCTTTCCCAAACCGATCCATTCCCCCCATTCTGCTCATCTGATGTGTACAATTTACAGCGTGTTACCTGGTGGAGGCTGTAATCTCTTCAGGGTAGGGCCGTGTCCCTCTCCGGGCTCACAGTTGCCTGTTTCAGTCTATGAGGTTGAATAACAAGGACAGAAATAGAAGAGTATACAGACACTCCCAAATAAACTGTGTATTTTGTGATCTGCGTTGAAGAAACAAACGCAGGAACAACTGTTGTTAGTAACATGGTTTACACTGTGCCGCTGGAAGCTTGAGAAGAAGTAAATGCTTTAGGCAAAGAAGGTTCCTTTACAAACCATTCGTGGAACATATTTATCTAAAAATGTACGTACTTATGGTAGAGAACGATGTTCCTCTGCTGATCTACAGTTAATTGTCAATGGCAACGTGGGACTCTTAAACCTTGTAAACAATCCTGCTGTAGTAACGTCGTGTACTTCATCCCGTTCCATCTCTGCAGCATCCTGAAGCCCTGCCCAGGGTGATTTCTGTGGCCTCTGCTGCTGCTCTGGACAGTCCTGCTCACTGAGCTCCACCACCGTGCCCACCGAGGCTCAGGACAGGAGGAGGAGTGGGGAGGAGGATGAACTGGTTCACCTGGTGAGGTGGCTGTGGGGAGGGAAACCTTAGCTGTGCAGGGCAGATTTTTGCCTTTAATAATCACTGAAACTTTTCCTCTCTGCCTATGCACTGTGGGTAATATGTGGCTAATAATGCATTTAAAAATGTGTTTTGGTCTGAGACCTCCAATGAGTTTGGCTCTTCGTTGCTTTCACAAATGGACTCCACGTACTTAAATGTCTGCCTGACGAAATTAGAAAACGAGCAATTTGTAAGCGGAGACGGGGATCATCTGTGAGACTGACTTTGAGATGACTCTCTCCGTAAGTCAGAGTGCTTAGAGCTCGGATTTTGACTTCGCCTGTTTTCTGGAGAGACCTGAGGCCGTCCAGCCCAACCTGCCACCGGGGGCGTTGCCGCGGGGTGGCAACTGGCCCCTTCCCTCTCCTGACATTTACATTTACTTGAACAAAAGGCTCGTTCTTGCCGGGATTGCTGTGGCTGGGGCTCCCGATGTCTGGTTCCCAGTTGCTTTTTGGAAAGAGCTCGCTGCGCTCAAGTGCCCGGCTTCGAGTCACTTCTGTGGGGCGCTGCCGCTTTGGATAGATCTATCTTTTGTCATATATAAAAAGATATTTGTATTATTTGCAAGCAGTTAGTCATCTGCTAGCCCAGAATGAGGTTGTTTTCCTTAAGGATGCTTAGGATCACATAACTCTTAGAGGCAGAGGGGAAAATGTCAGTCAGTGTTGGGATTAGTAATGTAACTGCTGCAGTTACCTTCATCCAGAGCCTTTTCTTTCACTCCTCATTAGAGCTTCTGAACTTGAGGGCTGTATCTGCTGCCCGGACTTTCCCGTAACAACATTTATCTGGGAAGGCTGAAAGACAAAGGAGAGCCCAGGCTGTGTAACTTCTAGGTATTTCTTTCTTCCCCCCCCCCCCCCCCAACAACTCCTCCCCCCCCCCCCCCCCATAACCAATTGCTAAACCATGCTGTGGGGAACTGGGAATGAGGGGATATGACCTGCTCACCGCGCTGCTCCCGGCTTCCAGCAGCGGCTCCGATTTCTCTGTGAAATGCACGATCCCTCCCACAGCACGGGAAGAGAGAAGGTATTTATTTGCTTTCTATCCGTTCGGTAGCCTGTGCTTCATCAGGGTCTGCTTAAACTGGGGACAGCTGCTTTATGGGGATGTTTTCAAGGGAGCTGATGTCAGGTGGGATGAAACAGCAGCGACTGTCGCTTAGCGCAGACGGGGACACTGATCTGTTCTGCTGGGAATGGCCCAGGCTGGCAGTGCCCACAGCAAAGGTGTTAGTTGGTGTGTGACACCCAACAGCACTGAGCTGTCCCCGTAACAGTGTTATGGGGACAAGCCAGTTGGGATAAAAAAGAAAATTGGAAATTGGCCACTATTCCTTGTAACCCTTTGAAGTCCTCTTGGAAGCAGAACCCAAAAGCCCACCAAAACCCAGTGGATTTACCCTGATGGTCTATCCACAGTGCAGGCAGCCTGGGGTGAGGGATCTGTGCCGGGCGCTTTGGGGCTGTAAGAGTTGTTTGCATTAACAGAGGTCAGGTCCTGGGAGGCCACTTGCAGAGCAAATGCTGTTGCTGCGCACGTTGTCCTCGTGAGCTGGAAGAACCTGAAGGACCGGTGAAACGGGGACCCTGCAGCCCGCTCCTGCCAGGAGTCACTCAGGGATTTTATTTCTCTCAGTCCTTCCAGCAATGAAGTAACATTTGCTGGGATGTGCCTTTCGACACGGCGATTGGCCCACGAGGCTGGGTTGAGGCATGGCTGGATCTAGGATGCACTAAAAATATATGTGACAAATGTAAACATTGACTTTTGCCGGGGCGGGAGCGGGGCTGCCGAGAAGCACCGGCACGGCGAGCGGGGTGCTCGGTGGCGCTGGATGCTGCGGGCGCAGAGCAGCAGAGGGGAAATACTTTCTTCCTCTTGGTAGTTTTTGGCTTAAATCAATTATTTCAGCTTGTAACGGCTTCACGCGTTACAATTGCAGCTTTTTCTTTGTGGTGTGGTGGTAACCACATTTCAACACACAGGGGAAGAAACTGGAAGGGGGGAAATAAAGAGCTGAAGGGAGAGGAAGGACCTAGGGAAGGGGAAATGCTTCCACCTCCTCCTTCCTCTGCAGGGCTCTTTTCTTTGTTTGGTGTTCTTTTTTATTTTAAGACCTGAAAATTAGGAAGGAGGTGGTGGGAGCCCTGGCTTGTGGCTGACAGGCTCTCGTCCCGGTGCACCCGGAGCAGGGGACAAGGTGACACAGCCGGGTGCCACGTCAGCGTCCTGTGCGCTCTGGCCTGTGGCTGCCAACAAAGGTGGCCATTGAGAGCCCCGGGCGGCTGCTCTCAGCAATTGTGCTCTGGGAACGGGATGAAACCACCAGCTCGATTTTGCGCAGGCAGCTGATGAGCCACGTGAGCGTGCTCTCCTCCTCCTCTTCCTCCTCCTCTCCAGCAGAAGGTCCCCAGGGTCGCTGGGGAGCGGTGGCGGGTTGTGGGTGAGGACACGAAGGACAGTTCTGGCTAGAAATGGGCTCCCCCAGGTGAACGAGCAGCACCCACCCGAGCAGCCCCAAAGCACAAACCTGCTTTTCCCCAGCCCGTTGACTGCTTTTATCAGCTGAGGATGCAACAGCAGAATAAGGGAAAACGTAGCTTTTTATGTCCCTCCCGTGCTCTTGCTAGCTCTGGCCACCCTCTGTGTGCAGCTCCAGAAGGATAAAATGATTTTGTTCAAGGCAGCTTCTGCTCCAGAGCGTAAAGTTACTCAGCATTTGCAGGGACCAGGTCACTGCAGATATTTTTATTCCGTGTCTATTTTGCTCTGCCTCAGACTGACGTGTTGTGGATGATTCCAATTAACAGTGCGTGAATGTAAACAATGCTTCACTCGTGCATTACAAACCGTAAAAGATTTATTTGTCTTTTTTTTTAGTTGTGTCTGCAAAAGCATATTCATGTTCAGATTTCCTTTAAGTGAAAATGAAAGCACCTGAGCTCCAGGCCAGGGAAGGTTTGGTGAGCAGAGGGTGCAGGAGCCTGGCTGTACCGTGTTATATAAACAAACTGGTGGTTTTGAAAGCAGACCTAGAGGAGTTTGCAAATGCATTTATTTAAGCAAGCAACCCATCTGCTCCTACCAGTAATGGATTCCCAGACCAATTGTTTATTTGCTCAGCTCACAGGCCAATGAATTTTGCATATGTTACGTGATTTGCACAAATCAATACCCACCGTAGACACACGTGCTCATATCTGGAACACGCCAGCCATGAAGACAGAGATTTGAATAGTGACCTAGTAAGCACCTAGCAGCGTCTGCATCTTCAGGGCAAAAATATGAGGTTTGGGGTTTTTTTTAATGTACTGTTAGATTTTATAAAGCAATATCAATGCCCGTTTCATGGGAATGCCTGACTCTTGCAGGTTGCAGCTGCCACAAGAGGAGCGAGGCTTGGAGCTGCTTCACTTACCTGGCTGGCCAAGAAAACTCCAAATTACATACGAATGTAGCACAGCTGGATGCACGATCTGCCCCCACTCACAGCATTGCCAAGTACATGGAGATGTGTTTTAATTCTAGCTATGGAAGTAGGGAAAATAAAGATTTGTCCAGAAAGAGAAAACCAGTCCCTTAGATGGGAAATGCTGAACATAAGCAAAACTCCAAAGGTCTCACCTAGAAATATCTTTCAGAGCCCTTCAGGGTATCGGGGGTCCCTGTTTCTATTTACGTGTCCATGTCCCACAGCTTCCTCCTGTGGTGACCCCTCACGCTCTAGAAACCTCCCTTCTCACCAGAAAGTTAGAAACAGCACTTCTCCTCCCGCTCAGCAACGCTTGCAGAATGCAATCTCAAATGGTCTGTCGAGAGCATTTGCCCTGGAGCTTGATTTAAGGAGCTGCGCTCGCCCAGCAAAATCCAGGAGCTGTTTCTGTGATACGCTCCCTTGAGCAGGTTGGAGAGAAAAGTGAAGGCCGGGAACTTAAATTTTATGACCCTATGATGCCCAGAGGCTCAAACCCGTGACAAAAGTCTCACTGGTCAAGGTAATTACGAGAAAAAGGGGAAAGGGAAAAAATACCCAAACCTGTCCTCTCTCCTGATTACCAACTAAACAACCTGTGAGCTGCAATAATTCTGCCAGAGGTGCTCTTGGGAGTGTTTTTTACTGTGAAAGTCATAATAAATAATGATAAAAAACGCATGTGTGTGCGTTTTACAAAGCAAGGTAAAAATTTCTTCCTCTTCAAGCCCATAGTCTGTGAATAATTTGTGCACAAGAGAAGCAGCTCCATCTATCTTACATTGTATTTGTTACAAATCATTTGCTTGTGTGTAAATCTTCCTACCAGAGTAGGAGCAGCAAATCCTCCTTCAGTTTTTGTCTGCTGAAAAACTTTTACAGCTAAACCCGAAAAATTGAATCAATAAGTAACAGGTGTCGAAGTACAGCTTGGAGTGAATCCGTGCCTGGAGCCCACGCCGGAGGGGCTGGGTGAGATCCTTTATGAGGCAGCGGGGCAGGATTTCTGGCTGGCACACATTGCTGAGCCACAAGAGCTAATAATTTTACAGGAAAACAAAAGCCAAGCCAGAAGGATGATCATCAAAACCCTCCCAGCACACCTCCAGCGAGCAGCTACTACCTGAGCGAAATGCATTGGAGCATCTCATCTTGGAGAAAACTCCTTTTTCAGAGCTCACGCAAGGTCCCTAGATGGCAACACTGCTCCTCCTGACCCTCCATGAGTCTTGTCGTGGGTGATAGATCTCTGACAGCTCCTGCTGTGCCGATTCTGTGACCAAGTGAGGTCTTAAGCTTCCATTCACAAACACAGCTGAAAAGAAGAGTACGCGACTAGTGCTGGTGGTGGCAAAGGAAAAAGCTTAAACCTGTGATCGCCACCAGGCTCTACCATCTGAAGGTAAATTAAAAGAATGACCAAAACACCCACAATTTATTTATTTAAAAGCGGTAACAAGATTTTAAAGCCAGGTCTGTAACGCTGGAAGATGTGCCTCTCATGATCCCTCATTACTTTGGGTTGTCAGCGCACTGGGATGGTTCTGTAGCCGAAACCCCAAGTTGCAGTTGCAGAAAGATGCTTCGGCCCTTCCAGCCTCTACGACTGGGACCGAGGATGCTCCTCTGGGCTGTGGCACCGAGGGACCGACTGCTCACTGCAGCCCGGCCCCGGCCCGTTGGGACTGGCAGGTCCCCTCAGGAGAGCTGCGGCCCCGGCACACGGTAAATAATGCCCAGCACAGATCGGGGCTGGACAGGCACGGAGAAAAATGCCCACCCTACCCTGCTCCCGCTATTTTCAGGGGAAAAGCATGATGAGAGACCCAATAGATAGAGATTTTGGTGTAAATCCAGCTTATCACACCTGTCAGATGAGTAGATTCGAGAAAGCCATTAATGTTTTCCTTCTAATCCGTGTTTATTCTCTGCTGTGTCTGTGCAAGCCTGCTGGGTGTACAGACAGCCCTCCCAGCACCACATCCTCGGGAACAGCGGCTCCTTCACCGAAACACCGAACCGAATGATAAAAGCAGCAATTATGTTATGTCAGGGATGAGGTAGTTTGGCCCATCTCTTGATTAGATGACTTGGAGCTAGCTAGCACAATGAAAATTGTGAATTGCAAGTATTATAATCAAATATACAATTTGAGTTTCATCCCGAGTTAATTACCTGGGTAGTATACATCTGTTAGCTACAATAAATTACAGCAGAAATGGAGAATTTGATTGCAATATTCACTTTTTGGACGATCTGCGGGTCAAGTATTATTCACTGAAGAGATTCATGAATAATTTTGAATAACAGGACCAATATATTTAGAAACTGTGCAATCTGCAAACAGAGAGAGAAAAAGCCTCAAATAAATTATACATTGTGTCTTTTTCCTGCAGCTCTGGAAATGGATTTGATTGCCTTATCACATTCTCTACTATATCTTTCTTTTCCCCCGATAAACCTAAAATCTCTCCTGCTGTATTACTAACCAGGCGAGGATGAAATCCGTCAAACGAGAACCAGACGTCCACCTGAGGGAGGGTTGCTTTCTACTTAGAAAATCTAAATTATACAGTCGAGTCTCTGCGAAAATTAACTGGGGCGAGGCAAATCTAACCACAACTGGAGGACGCTCCGCTCTAAGCAGCAAATCAAGCAGCGGGTGCAGAGGAGGTGCTGCGAGGTCCCCGAAGCCTGATGCCACACGCCATCTCGTGTCAGGTGCTGGGAGCAGTTGGACTCTCCTGCCCCAATTCCCAGTGATCTGGCATCATTTCAGTGCTGAGCGATGGGGAGGAGGGCGTGATTGTATTTTTTTCGGTTGGTTTTTTTTCCCTTTGCACCCCAAATAATGTAAAAATAGGAAGATGTGACTGCGTGAGGAAGACCTTGGGTCGTCCCTTTTGGGGCTAGGGTGGGTGTGATAATTGTGTGTGTTGGGGTTTGGTTTTGCCTTGTGTAATTAAATTGCGTCTTGGACACTGCCAGGTGGAGAACCTGACCCTGCCTGTTTATAGGGTGAGTCCAGCTGAGGACGGTGAGACCTCCTCTGCCCCACAGCTGTCTCTAAAATGCCTGGTTTCACCTTGCTTTCTGTCCAGGGATGGCATGACTTGGCCAAGGCCAACCTTGCCTTTGTTTCCAGGTGGAGCTTTGTGATTTCCAGCATCTTCTCCAAGCACCACAGATGCAGAAATTGCAGGAGACCTCCTAAAGAGACTCGGCCTCCAGAGCTGGAAGGGTTTGTGACTGAGACCGTCGTCCCCGCTGCAGCAGGGGGGGTGCTTGTGGGAGCAGGTGGAGGTAAGCTTCCTGTTTTAGCAAGATTTAACTTTGTGGGGCTGTGATGTGGCAGAGATTTATCTGGTGATCTTAGGAGCAAGTCCCTAATAGCAAGTAACCTTTTCTTAGCAAGGCAGTGACCAACCCCATCTGAGCATGATGTGCAAGTGCTGGGTTTTTGAGGCAGCTTTTGTGCTTGTTCATGGGAGTGTTGCAAGTCATCGAGCTGCTGGTGCTGTTTGGAGAGGTGTGATGTGCAGGATCTGCTGAGGCAGGCTGGACCGGTCACCCTGATCAGATCCACGTGCGGATCATCCAGGTCTCGAATGGGAGTGACTGGTTTGAAGTTATCACAGGCACACACAGCTGGGGCTTGCTTCCCCTGCCCCAGCTATTAATGAATATTACATTACCTTGGCTGTTTTATCAGCCCGTCAATTGGCGCTACAATGCCTTGCTACAGCTCCTCACAGCCAGCTTGTGTTTTTGCAGCCCTGAACAACTTGATCTCAACAACAACCTTTGTAACCCATCGCTCCCAGCCCCTTCCAGACCATCTGCATCAAGCAGCCCAGGCCCTCGCACTGGTCCTCCGGGACGCTGCCGATGGCTTCCCTTCATTGTGAAAACTGACCTTTCGGGCTCACCCTTTCTTTCCGATGTTTCAACCAGTTGTTGGCTCAAGAGACGGCCGTACTTCTCCTTGCAGGACAGCAAAATGTCTTCAGAACCCTTGGGTGAGGAAATTGCTCTAAGGCCTTGATCCAAGTCAGCCCTATCAGCTGAACCATCTCTGTCCTCGTGATCGCTTCAAAGAAAGTTAAGTGTTATGGAGCATCACTTCCTTCTGTTGAAGTCCACTGACTCTTCCTCTTTACATCATGTTTATCCCTCAGCTCTGAGGTTTCTCCTCTATTCCAGTTTCTACCAGACTTGCTGAGTTTTCATACCCAGTCCCCAAGAACCCTTTTCTAAAATTAGTCCCGTGTTTGCTACCTTCCATCCTGTGGTCCTGCAGCCAACTGAAGCAAAGGTTATCCGCTGAAGTTAATGGTTAAGCAATTTTTAATGTGAGTACTTTTACCCTTGGGTGAACACCATCTGACCCTGCAGATTTATTGCTGTTGTTGGAGCAGCAGAGGAAGTCATGTCCTTTACACGTGTCACAACACTCCCTTGGTTTGGGTGTGTTAGGAGCAGAGAAGGAAAAGCAGGCACAAGCCCCTTTATGGGTAGTTCTTTTTCATGCCTGTTAATCCAGTCCAACTACCATGTTGTCATGCCAGTTTAGGGCAAAAAAAAATACTCCTCCTCCACCCTCTGGAGGAATCTTTTCCTCTTTCTCTTTTTTCCAGCCTTCTCCTCTTCACCTGCATTTCCAGCCATCACTGGGACACATGAGAGGGGGCAGGAATTGCCAGGTGGGACTAGACCCAGGGCCCTTTCCATCCTGTAACAGCAGCATCTCCTGCTGATCATACAAGATCCCCCAAGTGAGGTCTGGAGGAGGCTTGTCCCCACCCCAAACTGGCCATAATTCTGCAAACAGGGACATTCATGTCCAACGGGTTTTGCTCTCATTGCTGTTGTCAGAGCTGCTGTGGCAGGTCCGTGCCCACCAGCGAGCCTGAGGTTTGGAGAAGAGCCTCCAAACTGTGCCGGCCGTTGGATGGGTGAGCACCCAGCACAGGCTGCTACCGTGGAGGGTCGGCTGAGGAGAAGGGTGGTAACAGGGGTGTGCGCAGAGGAAAACACCAAAATCAGAGACTTTCTTGATTTCAAAACCAGAGCAGCATAGCAGCCTTTGGAAGGCTTTCCACTCGCTGTCTAAACTCTCAGGGCTGCGTGTCATGTCATTTGCCCGGCCATAAATAGCTGTGAATTCAGCAGGCTGTGCTGCTTTTTTGGCTAATAGATATGTCTGCTAGTGCTGCAGCCTTATCTTCATATCCCACTGGTGTTTGCATTGTAGATCAGGAGCTCAAGCTGACTATTTTTTCTTTTTCCCCAAGATTTAAAGAGCTGGCAGAACATTTATTCAGTTGTGCAACCTCCATCCAGAGTACTTCTCAGATCCTGGACATGGGGCTCGTTTTTGTCCTTTGACAGCTGCTGTAAATCAACAAGGTGGTTGGAGGTCACTTGCAGTCAATGAGTAACCAGCGCTGGCGAAGGCAAAAACACTAAATATTTGGTATAAAAACACAGGCTCTAAACTTGAAGTTCTCGCTCAGGGTGACATTTTCACAGCCATGCCCTCAGCAACTTGGCTCCATCCAGCCTCGGTGTAGGTACCCAGCCTGGCCATGTTTTCCTGGTAATTATCTGCATGAAGAATTTCACAGCACGTGCGCGTCGCACGCGTTACAGCAAAGCAGGACGCCATGTGCTTCACCTGGAGGAAGTGGGGCTTGTGGTGCAAGGTGCTAATTTGGTGCCAGCTGAATTACTACTCCTTTGTGCAGGAAGTCATTAGGTGTTGGCTGAAGCTGTGCCTGACCTTCATCACAGCCACCTCCCTCAGGAACCGAGACCTGTGGCCAGGTGCTAATTCTCATGGGGGTCCCTTATTCCCTTTGAAACAACTGGGAACTAAGCTCTTAAATACCTTTGCCATCTGAATCATATTCCAATGGCATCATCATCTCTGTTTGCTCCTAGTGCTGGACCTGGTTGCCCTGACCTCATCTCAAGCCCCTGCAATGAGAACACGCTCCATTTCCTCTTTCCTTTGACCTCAGCTGCTCTGGGCTTTGCGGTGATGCAGGATCCTATCTCTGTGTCATGACCCAGCCATCTCTCCGGGCATGCCAGCACGGTCCCCTCGTGCCCAGCACCGCGGCCTGTGCGATGCTTCAGTCCCTGCACGTGATCTGGACGTGCTCTTGCGCTCCCCGTGCCGAAGCTGCATGCCATCGCTTTTTTTGCTGCTATTTTGTCCCTCTGCTAATAGAGCCGGGCTGCACAGATGGTTTGCACAATAACCTGTGACTCATTTTCAGATCCATATGCTGGATGGTTTCCATTGAGCTCGAAGCTGCGGGGTTTGCAGATTCCTGTGTTGCACTTTTCGTCTTGGCTCCAGACTGGGCGGTGGGCACAGCGGCTCTGCGCTTCCCTCCAGCCTCCCTCACCCATCCCCGAGCCCTCAGGAGCTCCTGCAGATCTCGGACCCAGCTAACGTGGCAACGCTTCCTTCCTGCTTCCCGGGCCCAGCTTCTGTGGGAAACGCTCCTTCTCTGGTGTCCACATGTGCAGGAGAGCTTGGACAGCAGCCGATGGCCGTGGCCGCGGGGCTTTGGAGGTGGCACCCTTCCTCCCGCTGTTCCCCTTGCCTCCCCCTCTTCCCCAGAGCCTCAAAGAGGTGCTCATGCTCCTTCCCAGCCCACTGCTGCGCAAGGAGAGGAGTCCAGCAGCCTTTTTCCATTCTCTCTCTCTCCTTTCATATATCTAATACATAATTTAAAAACCAGCATTTCTTTGCAGCTTTCTGACAACCTTGAGAGATGCACCCCGGAGAGCAGGATGGAAAACTGGGTGCATGAGCAACACAAAAGGGATTTTCGGATCAGGAGCCGCATGCAAGTGCCTATTAGCCCTGCAAAGGCTTTAACGACATCCTTCAGTGCCTGGCCCGGTGCGCAGGCTTTCCTCGGGCTGGCTGACTGGTCAGACTTGAATTTTAGGCTTCTTAAGGGTTTAATAAGAGGCTGAACTAAAATACTAGCTTTGAGTGGAGAGCTAAATTCTTCAAGGTCAGAAGGTGGAGAGGCTCGGGGTTAGGGTCAGTCCCATGGCACGGGGAGGTGCGGTGCTCTCGGGCTGGCCGGGGATGGTTTCTGAAAGCAAAAAGCTTTCAGCTACGTTTGCATCCCAGCTCTTCTGGAACAACCGGGTACACGTCTCCCGAGTCACTCCAGCACTCCCACACGTGCAAAATCCTGTAGCTTTTGGGGGAAAAAGAGCCATATAAAGCCAGTCTTTATAAACCTTCATCCTCCAGTGCCTCTATGTTAGAAAGTATGGCAAGAACATGCCACTTCCTACAGCTTGCTTGAAAAATGACAGATGAGCCATCAAAACAGTGGCACTTGCCACAGCCAGGGATGATCCGGCAGAGGAGGGCAGCGGGGCTGGCATCTCCTGGCTCCAGAAAACAGTCCTCACAAGAATGTACACAAACGTTACGGACCTTTATCTGGAGTTTTCTCACATACACTTAGGTAAGTGCAACAAAAAAAACCAAGCAGGTGTCTGGTCCAGGCTCCTCTCCCTCCCACGCACCTTCTTCTGAAATTATACAAATAACCGGAGATTTAGATCCATTCCTGTTGCCAGAGCGTTTCAGACGTAACCCAAGCCCAGACCAACTGGGAGAGGAGCCCAGTTCTCCATCGCACTGTGGTCTCTGCCCCGAGACATCCCTGCAAAACCAGGTGTGTGCCCCCGCCGGGCACCAGCCTCCAGCCCAGCAGGAAGCCCGTTAGATGGCACCACGGAGTAACCTTCCCTCCGCTCACCCAAACGTGTCTTGACACCCGTCCAGCCTTGAACGAGCCCTTTGTGGACGACAGAAAGCTCCAGGCAGCGCTGTAGTAACTCCCTGAACCAAGCGAAAAAAGAGCAACAATAATGCTCGCCGTGCCACGCTCGCCCCTCTTCCCTGCAATGACAGTCCTGAGCGGAGGCGGGATTTTTTTCCAGGATCAGCTTTTTCTTTATTTAAGGATTTATTTTAATTTTTTTTGCATAAGCAAATGTTACATTTTTGGACACACAAATGTTAAAATGATCAATCCTATGTGCGTGCACACGCTCACACCCACAGCCCGTGCTGTCTTAAGGTGTTTATTCAGATGCGAATAGGCAGTGGCCTGGCAGAAACTGTTTTCTGTGGTTTAAAAGGATGCTTTAAAAGGGTCAAACTGACAAATGGCTCTAAGAGTGCCCACTGTTTGCATCTGTGTCTGTGCAGTTCGGTTTCAGCAGCTTTGGGTCTGCATAACATGGTCTGCAGATGGTGTATTGCACTTTTCTGGTTTGAATTTTGTTCTGACTCCTCTTACTTTAATCTCCCACCTGTAAAAGCAGGATTTCTAATGAAAATAGGCAATGGACTGCTACATGTGCTCAGGTGTAAAGGGTTTTCAAAAGCAAGGCAGCTGGCTACATGCTGCCCTCCTTCTGCCTTGCACTTTTTGTGACAATACACTGGTTAAAACAAAACCAAGGAAGTGCACTGGAATGGGGGTGTTTGCTGACCTTGTTCTGATGACAGAAAAGTCAGTTCAGGGGGAGATTGTGCCTTGAGCTTCTACAGGGACCTGCTGTCCTGGGCATAAGATCAAGGGAGTTTTTTCTCCAGGAAGGACTGCGAGATAGGTAAGTAGTTTCCATTTAAAAACGAGGTACAGTCCAAAGAAAGCTGCTAGGAAATTTCAATTAGAAGAAGCAAATTCATAATGCATAGATTGGTTAAATGTGCACAATTGTAAATACAGACAATAATTTACAGGCTTTTCTCTTGAAATATTAGTGTTATGAGGAAACAAGAGTGTGACTTACTTATAATGACTTACCATAACATTTCCATACTGTAAATGAGGCAGATTAAGTTGACATTATATATTACTTAGCCGTGTACCAATTAGCTAAACAAATGCTATGAATTCCGTCATTTACGATGGAAGCTACGTAAAAATTGTATAGTTACTGCAGTGAGTCATCTAGTTAAATGGCACTCCTATGTGGATGAATTGATTTCAACGCGAGATTAATAGCCTTTTGCTGCTGTTTTACGTGCCTGCCAAAGACCATGCTACATTGTTGCTAAGCATCATTAATGGATTAAAATAAGGGGTCTACATAATTCCTACGGTGCATCTTCAAAGAGCTCGTTTAGTTTGTGCACTAGCCTAGCGCTTGTTAGACCTACGTAAGACACGGGTCGGGAAGGCCGCCGACACGTGCGAAGGAGGTTAATGCAATCCTAGGAACTCTTTCAAAAGCTCACAGGTTTTCTTGTGGATGACTTCGCGGAGCTTCCGCACGCGCCGGATGCTGGAGGTCCCCACAAAGCTGTCTGGCTGTAGGACAGCCATGCCGTTGTGGACATCTCCCATGATGATGAGCTGGCCATCCACTGTGGTCATGTTGGGACATGGGCAGCTCCAGTCCATGTTCAAAAGGGTGATTTCTAGTGGTTCCTTCCCCAGGAATTTTAATCCCATTTTTTCATCTTTGAGAATCTCCTCCACTGTCACCAGGGCATGTCCTGAGTCTTGGTCTTCGGTCAGCTCTGTTATACGGCCCAGGATAACAAAGTCGCTTTTGCAGAAGCTTGTCACCAGCTTCTGCCGCGGTTTGCAAGCTTTGCAGTGCGTGTTCTTTGGGAAGGGGCACATCTCTTCGCAGGCCTCCCGGCTCTCGAAGTTGTTCTCATTGCCTCCACACCCACCATAAATGAAGGACTGGCACTGCTTTGTCAAGCTGTTATAAGCCCACCTGGGCTCATAGGCCTTGCAGTGACCCTGGAGGGCTGGTAGGTTGCAAATGTTGATCGGGCCATTCATGCAGGTCAACATACAGTTCTCATAGGTCTCAAAGTGGTTGAGGTTGCTGTTACAGTTCCCGTAGATGAAAGTAAAGCAGTTGTTTTTCTTTGCATCGTAGTACCACCTGGTCTGCTCTTCCCCGCAGTCTTCGCTGTCTGGTTGCTTCAGGCACTCATCAGTCGGAAAATGTGTTTTGTTTTGGGAAGCCTCTTTGGATGTGGGTTCTCCTTTGATGACTGACAAAGGGAAATCAGCCCTGAGAAGCCCACCGCTGTTTTTGGCCGTGCAGGTGTAGACGCCCGCGTCTTGGAGCTGGGTGTTGTAGATGACCAGCTGGGCAATGTTGGTGACCACAACGTTCCCTCTGACGTGGTTTGGCTTCATAACGACTTTTTCTTTCCCATCGACCTGCTTCTCCCACGTGATTTCTGGCTTGGGTCTCCCTGTAACATCACAGAGGAAGCTGACAGTCTCTCCCACGTAGACTGACTGATGGATGGGGTTGTTTACTAGAGCAGGTGGCAAGATATCGATGACCGTTGTCTCGGAATAGGCAGTAGTAGGGCGAGCTGTTGTTTCTGGTGGGATAGGGCTGGTGTTTGGCCAGGTAAGATGGTACCTGCAGGTGACTACGTTCAGTGTAATGCCTTTGATGCAAGCTTCTGCATCCATGTAGCACTTGTTGTAGTAGGTGAGCCCGTCAGAGGCACAGGTGAAGCTCGGCTCCTTCTCACACCTGTCCTTGCACTTGCAGACAGGTTGCCCGTCCCAGATGTCACACTCGGAGCCCTGCTGGATGCACATGAACCGGTCGCAGGTTGCCTCTTTGGGCATTCCCACCGGCCCTTTTTTTCCCTTGACATCCATGTAGCGAGCTGCCACACAACTCTTCGTCCCACAGACATTGGGGCAGCACTTCTCAAAGGTCTCGCACTCCTGTGGGGAAAGAAAATGATGCGATTGTTACTGGGGACAGGGGAAGGTCCTTTTTAGAGACTCAGCCAGCAGAGAGCCCAGAAACCTTCAAGGCATTAGCTCAGGGGACCTGGTCTGCCACAGACATCTGTGGTCTGAAACTTGGAGTCCCCACTGGCAATGAGGAGAAACATCCCTGCAGCATCTCCGAGAGGTGTCTGAACACACTGGGGGTTTTGACATGCTTCGGGACAAGACTTCGGAGAAGGAAAATGGGTTTCTGTTTCTTAAACACTAACCTCATCCTAAGTCTTTCCTAGAGTCACATGGGCTGCTTGACTACCGAACCAACAACCCCCCTTCCATGCTCTCCAAAATGCCCGAGGACAAGCCCTGAGAAACAAGAGCGGATGGAAAGTCTTATCATATGGCTGTAGGCAGTAATCCTTCTTATTTTCCACAGAAGTATGTAAAGTATTATTTGAATTCCCTGAGACTAAGAGCCTGCTCGTGGAGGTGAAACTGCCAAGGATTTGTAATTGTTCACATTGTAGAGGAAATAATAGAGTATCTCAGAAGTAAGGAAATTCTTGCTCCAAAAATAATTTTTCTATGGTATTTAGAAAAACAAACCCAAAGCAGCTCATTATGGCTTCTCTGTCCTATTTTAGTTCTATTTTCAAAGGCACCATCACTCTTCTGGTGATTTATTACACCCCGTCTCAGCTACAGTCAGCACTAAATTGCAGTTAATTTTAGCAGAATTTTCATCTTCTGTGCTGAAAAGGTATTTGATATGTGTGATCACAGCTGCTGTGTTGTTACGGATTACTTTCAGGGACCATGAACACTGCTACCACGTACCCAACGGAGCACACCTCCACCGTGTGCCAAACCTCTACAACCCCCAGAAATCCAACGGCTTTCTCCACAAGTGAGAACAAAATGTTTTTTAAGCTACCAAACCAATGAGCTTCCCCTGAGTCCAGTGCCCTTTCCTTATTGGGAAAAAGATGACCTAATAACATAACTCTTTCCCCGTTTCCTGCGGTACATTAGTAGGTTTCAGAAGCAAAGTTAGAAACCAGAATGGGTGATGTTTGGCTGAGGTTAAGGAGCGTGGCTTTAGCGGTGTCGGTGGCAGTCCTGGGCTGCTTTGCAGACCAATCGCTCTGTGCAGGGTCCCAGGACTCTCTGCTGGCACAGGGCAAAAGCAAATATTTTTAGCCAGTGGCTTTCAGTTTGTGACTTCAGTAAATTATTAAAATATCCTCTGCTGCTGCTGCTGCTGGGGCTTTGCAAGTGTTTTAATACTCACTGCTTGCACCTGGTAGTTGAAATAAAGGGGGCTTAGTTGGGAATGGCAAAAGTAAACACAGCACCTTCATTCATAACACATGGGATCCATCTGAGCAAATCTCTTTGTTTACTTGATGGCCAGCCTTTTCCTCCCGCCCCCCCCCGCCACCCGCTTTTAGGATTGCAGGAACAACCTGGCTACAGAACATAAACCCAATGACTTTTTTCAGCGCGGTACATGTTGCTGTCAGCCTGCTTTGGGCTGCAGGAGCTTTGCTGTTGGACATGATGTAAGAGGCAGGATGAGTAGGGATTTTCAGATGCCAGCTTGAGCTGGCAGTGCTGACAGGTTGAAAAATGAACTTTGGGGTTGTAAGCTAAGCACATTTTGAGCTGGGAGCATCACAGAGAACATCTGCCTGGTCATTTTAACCGTGCCCCTGTTTTGCACTCCAAGCACACTTTGTGTTTCAAGTGCAGCAAAGGCCAGCGCTTTACATGTTAAATCCAATTATTTCATACGTGATTCCTCTCAGGAATCGAAAGCATTGATGATGGTCACCACCACCAAAGAACACAGTGACACTGACAGAATACTGCGGATTGGCCCCAAGGCATGCTGAGCCCTGGAGTATCAAATTCAGACGTTTCTTTTGACAAGAAGGCAAAGGAACTGATCAAACAGAGCGAGCACTACCCACGTCAGCATAGACGGCAGCTGCCACACACCACCCCGCTTCACCGATAACTCATCAAACCTTTCCTATTTTGTATAGGTCACGGGTCAATTAAATACACGCGCTGTCTGCATCAAGTCCTGCACCGCGCCGGCTAGCTGGGACCGAGACAGTGGTGCAAACGTGCCCACCAACAACCCCATCGCCCGCGCCGCCGAGAGAGAAAAATGAGCATCACTCACCAGGTCAGCTTCGCACTCCCTCTTGCAAGTGCTCTGCGCATCTACCCACAGGTTGGGGTTCATGTCATTGGGGCATATCCCGGCGTGGGAATACCGGATTGGAGGTAGAGCTCTCCCTTGCAGAGAGACCTCCAGAAGCAAGAGGACACCACTCTTCCCCAGCAAGATCCACATCCACCGAGCGAACGGCACGACCAACATCTCCGAACTTCTCCAGGGCAGTGGCAGTGACCGAACTGGAGGTAGTTTTTGTTTGCCTGGGGTTGCTTTCTTGGGGGGTAAGCCTTAAATTTTCGAGGAACCCAAATGCACTTGACTTCTGTAAAACCTTCAGCAAGCTCCTTTGCTGCCTCTGTTGAGAGCGCAGTTTGGTCTGGACCTCATTGGATTAAAGGTCCCAGGAAGTTACCCCCTTATTTTAAGAGAAACGCTAATAGTCTGAGCAGAGTTAGCTCTATTTATACCCTGCCTCTGTTAACAAGTCAGAAAAAGTAAACTTGATTTCTTTGACAGGCACACGCTTCCTATGTCCTGGTGGCAGTCAGACAGATTTGTTGCAAGAAAAAAAAGCTGGAAAGAGTTCAAAAGGCTGGAACTGGCACGGTGGGACCCCTGCATGTTTCTGAATGCAGGGAGGCCTTCTTAACCCCTTTAGACCTAAAGTACTTCCCTATGCTAAGAATGGCATTTACTTCTGAAAGAGTACTTGTCTAAATAACACGGACCCGCGGTCAGGGGATTTCCCCACGGCAAGGGGCTACACAATCACTTGCTAAAAGGAACAAGTAATAGGATTGAAGCAATTAAAGCTAGAATATCATATTTTAGCAAAGGCAGTAGGGAAGAAATAACTTATTTAAACTTAGGATCGACAGAGCAGTATGTCTTCATAATTTCTCCCGGGGCTGCTCCGGGCTTTTTTCTTCTCTTTGGTGGGGAGGTTTCCAGGATGCCGGGTTTAACGCTGCCCTCCACCCCCAGCCGCGAGACGTTAAAAGTGTCCCTGAATTCCTCCACATTTCCTGACAGCCAGATCCCATTGTACAGTGCATTGCTGACCCCTTTAACAGCGACAACAAAAAAATAGTAGAAGTTCAACTCTATGGAAACCTGCATAAAGGAATGTACAGCATTTTTGCATTGGGGGGCGGGGGGGAAATTCAGTCAAGCTGAGTTCCTCGTTCCCTAGTTATTACAGCATGGGGCTGATCCTGCTCGTGCTGAACACGTGCCAAAAATCCAGAGTCGAGTGGCAAAAGTCAGAGCCGCTCAGCACCTTCCAGGATTAGAGCCCTTGGGCTGAGCTTGGGGCTAGCTTGGATGGATCCTGCACGGTGCTCAGAGGGAGGACCGGGTACGTTTGTGTCCCACGTGGGGCTCAGCAGGGCCGGGGCAGCAGCTCTGTGCTCTGGGAGGAGGGAAGGTTGTGCCTCTGCCCAGTGCCCTGCTCCGAGCCCTGTGGAGCCGACAGACCCGGCCGCAATCAACCCTTACCTTAGCAAAGAGTTTTCCGTTGGGTTTATTAAACCAGGGTTGCTTCTCATGGCCGAGTTTGGGCCTAATTCTGCCCTGAGCAATGGTGGCTGCCAACTAGTACAACCAGTAGCCAACTGGGCCACCATGCAGGCAATGCCCTGGGCCACGGAGCTCCTGCTCCTCCCCTGGGGCATGGCAGCGGAGCGCAGCGACCTGCTGTTGTTTCGCCTCCAAAAGGAAGGGAGAGCAACCTGGAGCTGACCTGCTGTCGGCTGCGGCATTTCTGTGGCAAGCCAGGCTTATAAAAGGGGCTCGAGCAGTTTTGATTTGTGTGACCGCATTAACGATATGCACAGTATTTGAATTTCATGACGCACAGAGAGAAGTTGTCCAAATTAGCTATTTATAAGGAGCGAAGGCAAGCACCAGGCAGCAGTTTGCAGTTGATTTATTCTCTCTGAAACTTTAGAAACCTGCATGACACTTGTACAAAGCGCGGCTGTGCGCAAAATGTTTTATTCAATACTTGTTTACAAAGACAAACGCAGCACCCTGTGATGCCTAAAAAAGCCAACCAAAAATGACACATTCCCAAGAGGTACTTAAAATTCTTACAGCTCTATTAACAACAAAATCACATGTATTAGTGGTTCTGTTGACTAAACAAAGACACTTTATATTGTAAAACTGACTTACAGATAAGCTTTGAAACCAGCTGTATGCGGGTCTCGAAGAGTGTGGGTGTCCCCAGGCGCTGGAGGAGCCCCCCCCAGCCGCTGTACGTGCAGGGAATTTGCCCTCGGTCCATGGCATTGCCACTGCATAGCCATGGGTATTACTTTTCCCTGACATCCTGAGTCTTTTCAAGCTGTTTTACTCCTTTACCTGCTGGGCCAGGGGTGGGGTGCTGCTGGGTCCAGAGTCCTCTCACAGCTGCCATCTCCCCTCCTGGTGCCAAAAACCACCTCCTTGGTCATGTCGAGTGAGAGGCCCACCAGCGTGGACCTACCCTAGGTGGAATTCCCTTCTGAGGAGGAAAAAAAATAACATTACCTTATTTTTTAACCCCTCTCAGACGAATGATCCCTTGCCCAGAGGCAGGTTTTAGCTGTGGGAGAGCAGAGTGGGGCTCCAAAGAATCAGACACAGGTTTGCATCAGACAAATGGAGGAGTCTTCTCCTTGGCTGTGCCCTCCTCCTTCTCCAGGGATATTCTCCAGGCACAGGTAAGTCCCACTGCAGCTGCTTTTGGCTCCCCGGTATCACGTTCAGTGCATGACGGCCGGGGTGGAGGAGCTCAGGAGGTGGCAGGTTCATGAGCCCAGCTGAAGGAGCAGTTGCACAGGACATGCAGCTCGGCTGGTTTAATCACGTCCTTACTGCAGGTCAGCACAATCGTTCAAGGAAAGGCCATTTGAATGGCTGGATTTGATGTACTGTCAACCCAAACGTTGGGCCAGCACTTGGCGCAGTGGAGAGGGGCAAGGACAGCCCACAGGAGCTTGGGAAAAAGAGCAAAGCAATTATCATTGATGGCAATGATGATTTTGTTGGGTCACTGTACTGACATTATAAACGAGGCACGGGAAACCCGTGTTAATTGAGAAACCATGCTTTCAGCAAAACTTCTGCATAGGAAACCTCTTAGGGAATCAAATCCTGGCCTAATCCAGTGGAAACCAGACAGATGCTGTGCCCCTCCGGCTCCCATCCCTTCAGGAAGAGGGAGTGCTCAGCCCCGTGAAGGATCAGTCCCTTGGCCACTTGAACAGAAAGAGAGGAAAACGGTGCCATAAATCTGCCTGTGAATGTGAGCAGGCAGCTCCTGAGGTCAGAGGAGCCAGTGAGGACTCTGAATAACCCTCCACAGCTGCCCTGTCCCCACCAGGACGTCCCAGACATGCTGCTACCCAGCCTGAGGAACACACCCAGGAGGGGACACCACTACGCAGGCTGCCCTGGGTTGGCTTGAGGACAGCGGGGACTCCAGTTTTTCCAGTATAGACAGCCCAGCTCTACCTAATGCCCTCAGTATCCCCTGGGTTTCACTGAGGGCTGTTTTCTTGCCTGGTTTCAATTAATTTAACTCCACTGGTTCTCACTGGATGCTCCAGAAAAACACCAGCTAATGCCAACTGTGAATCAGAGTCTTTGTCCCTGGGCATAGTTTTTCTGTTCTTTCTTATTTATAAAGCACCATGTGTATTTTCCCCTTTAATATAAGAAATAAAATAATCCTTATTCTCCCTTTCTATGAACAAATCTATCACAAATGCAGTATTTACGGCTTATCTTTTTTCATCCATGTCAGATATTGATGTCGTATTCATCTTCCCAAATAAGTTCAAGCCTTAGAAGAAACCCCATGACTCGCCAAAATCTCTTTCTGATCAAGGTGATGATCTGAGTCTCTTGGATGGGGAGCTGGGATGATCTGAATCTCAGATGGACAGACCTGAGCCCTGATGGCACAAAGCAACATCCTGGATCTGCTCCCAGCAGGGGGGACACGCAGTCTTGGACCAGCCTGTGCTCCACAGCCATCCATCTGACATGACACCACGGTCCTGAAAAGCCCTCCTAGGCTGCCCTGGGTCCTAGTTAGGGCTGGTTGATCTAGAATTGGCTTAACTATTGCTATCTTTTGTAAATTATATTTTTCCCCTTATGCCAAGCTCCTATGGGATGTCCCTGCTCTTCTTTGTTGCACCAAGTGTTGACCCAAAGTTTGGTATGACCCCTTCTAATTGAGGAAGGAGACAGGATTCTCTGATAAACAGGAAAGTAATTGCATTGGCTTTTTTCTTAAACCACTGTTAAAGGAACAGCAAACCGTTGATTGTATTTATGAGGCAGAACGAGCAATCCTCATCTGGAGTTACTCAGCGGACAGCGGATTGATTTGCTGGTTTTATTGTGGAAGGGCTCTTGGCAGGAGCCGTCACCCTGCGGCGTTAAACCTCCCCTCTCCCATTGATCTCTTCCTCGGCAAAGGGTGC
>NW_009705646.1:0-10241 GCF_000703405.1 Apaloderma vittatum | reverse complement strand
CTGGTGGCTGGCGGCCCCCCCCGCCCCTCGCAGCCAGTTTTGCCAACACAAACACGAACCACCCCCTCTCCAGGCACGGCTGGGATTCATCGCTGCTGCCGGGCGGGAGCTTGCTGGCTGCGGCCTCCAGAGCCGTAACAGGAGAGCTCACGGTGGGAGCGGGCTCTCCTCTGTGCTGGGGGTGCAACGGGTGCCGGGAGAGGAGAGCTTGCAAGCTGGACCCGTGTGGTTTTGCTGGACCTCTTCTGCCTTCAAGCTTAGCTTAAGGCAAAGACTCTGGTCCTTGGCAGTGGGGCACAGCAGGGCCTGGTACTAACTCCCTGTACACCCAGGCCAGTGACCAGCTCCTTTTTCCAAACGCCCGCAGGGACCTGTCAGGCGGGCAGCCCCAAGGACACGCTCTTCTTCAGCCCCACCAGCATTCAAGTGACTCACCCATCCTTAGGTGACTCCTTGCCCATGCACAGATGAAAATGTAGTGCCTGAACAGAAAAGTGCTTTAAAAAAAATCCCCCTTTGGCTCATCTAGAAAGTAACGATCTTCCAGTCTGCATATAAAGCTTATTGTACTTAAAGCTGATAGCCAGACATTTGAGAGGGAACATCACTGCCAGATCCCTTTTGGAGTGCAGCTGCCAACTGCTCGCCTCCAGCAGTACCGCTGCTTCCAAACGCACGCAGAAATCCAGATGATGCCTCAGGACTTCAGCCTTAGCTTGCTTTGGACTGCCAAGGGCCAGATCTCCCACTTCGAGCGATGCTCCGCTCCCACAAACCTCGGCAGGAGCTGGAAGCCCAGCCTGGGTGCCTTTCTGCATCCCTTAGAAGAGTTCACGTCTCACGCTGGCCACGAGGTTGGCCGAGGGAGCGGGATTTTTGGCTCCACGTGGTGCACCTCTAAACATCAAAGCAAAGGCAAAGGCTGCTGCGCTGGCCACATGCTCTGGAAGCACAAGCATAGGAGGAGCAGGGGCAGATTTGGGCTGAGGGTATGCAGCGGTAACGGCACGCCTGGGTCCTATTTTCAGGACTGTTCACATGCATAATTAGCAATGGAAGCATATTTTGATTTCCCCCTAGTTAAGATATTAGTCAGGGTTTCCTGTAAGCGCCCGTAACTAGCAAGTGCTGGTTTTAACTTCAGAAATCACCCATCTGAGCAGATAACAGCGTGTACAGACAGGCGTGGGGAATCGGGGGCATGTTTAGCGCAGTGATTGCTCACCAAAAGGAGCCGCTGCTTCTGTGTGCTCTGCCTCATGCGCAGATGCTCAGTAAGCAGAAGTTAATGTAGTTGGACAAAAGGGCTCAGTTCGGGGGGAAGAAATCAATAATGTCAGGGAGTTTATTACAGGGTGATGGGCCACCTGCTAGAACTCGGCATTAGGCCTGCATTACGTTGTGTTTCGGTGAGAGCTGATGGCATTGCGCTCAGACAAGGCTAGCGCCAGAATTATTATTTTATACCTCGGCAGATGGCTTCTGCTCGGGGGTTTTATCTCTGAGTGCAGACTTACAACTAATCATCATTTGCTTTCTCTTTCTCTGCTAACGTAAGCTGGGCAGGAAGCAATTGCCAGTTTGATGATGGTTCATTATCGCTAGGTTTATTCTGTCTGAAACAGCACAGCAAGAGGCAAAGAGGGTACAAAGGAAGATAATCAACCAGTTATGGGCGAGGTATGGGGAAAAGCAGGGCTCGCAGGCTTGGCTTTCACTGGCCCATCTCTTTCTGTCTCTCTTTACAGGCAAAGCCTTAGGTATCTCATACGTAATTCGGGGAGGCCATGGAGTTGGTGTCTTTGGATTGTCAAGATTGCAAAGGCCAAATGTAGGGAATGAGTTCATCCTGCCTTAGAGCAGGAGGGTCTAAGTCCCTTCCCAAAGTCCCTTCCAGCCCTATTCTCCTCAAGACATGCTCCATTCGTTAAGCTTTGCATTAGGGGAATCTGAGATCTGCAATGCAACCTGGAAAGCCAAGAAGCAGGAATCAAAGCCTCGGTGGCATCACTGCAGAGCCAGCACTTTCCATGTCAGGCCCTCTCAGTTATCTACCTGGGGTCCTGTCACCTCCTGACCATGGGAAACCAGAACCACGAGCCACGTGGCTGCAGCAGAGAGGCTTGAGCCAGTTTGGGCAACTTGTGTTTACTTGCCCGATGAGCTTCAGCAGCAGCACTTTAGGAAACTCGGGCATCAAATCCGTGGTGTGCAAATGGAGATGTGCCCAGGTCTTCCAGCACTGCTGCGGTTGGGTAAGCCGTAGCATGAAAACCCCAGAGTTGGACTGGTACACTTATTGTTACTGATGACTATTTACAGTTTTTCTGCTTGGTTCCAGCTCAATTTAAATGAAAGCTCAGAAGAAAAGCAAGGTGCGGGCCTGGAGAATGCTCAGGCTGAGCGCTCAGCACATCTTTCACCAAAGCCAGTGATGTTTCTCCAGAAATGTGAGTTAATTTAGTTCCACATGTAGGAGGCTAATAAATATTATTAAACCCATTGCACAGATTCACTCCAGTCTGCAAATGACCCTAATTTAACTTTCCTTATTTACTTTAGGAATTTAAAGCTGGGAGGAAATCACTTACTGAGTATCACAGAGCAACAGCCATAAAGGCTGGACCCTGAGACCCTGCTTCCAGCCCCATGGGCATCATTCGCTTGTCAGAAAGCTAGTTCAATATAGAAATGTCACCTTGCTTTTGTTTGTGATGTGATTCAATTTATATACAGTGTAAGGTTATAACCTGTGGTGTTAATTTAATTAACCTTCCTCACAAGATACCATCTTTCTCTCTTTCTTCCTTGAAAATGCTGAGTTTCCCCTGGTTTGTACTGTAAGCCTTAATTCTTTGTGACTTCAGCAAGAAGGTACCATCTCGCCATCACTCTGAGCTGATCCTTTCAGAGAGTTTATGAACCTTTCAGTGGATGAAGTCTGAGCTGAGAGATTGTGAGATAAAACTGCTGCAGATTTGCCTGGTTTTGTGCTTCACTGTGAGACTTTACCAAACCACTGAATGTGTTGAAGTTTGGAAGCCCTCCTTGTGGCTGGGAGCCTCTCCAGGAGAGGCAAAGCAGCTCGCAGCAACTGGGCTTTTCATCAGGCAACAAGCGTTGGCTTCTTCAGACAACCTGGAAGTCCCAGAGCTCCTCCGAGGGTTTGGTATCCAAAACTTTGGTATAAACAATAATTAAGTTTCACAAAATGGAACTATTTCCATTTCTGCGAATACCACGAAATCTTTTCAGCGTCAGTTCTGTCTTCTCAGAATTTAAATCTAAATTAGGACAAAGTTCTCCTTAACTGAGGAGTTATTGCCTTCATTCGGCTTTGCTGGCTGTTAGGGGTGCTGGCTGTTGCAAAGCCTATCCTCTAACCACTCTTTTACCACCAGATGCAAGGCATCATATCCTCAGCATTGCCTGACCCAGCTGACAGCCATCAGAAATGGTAAATCTCTTCTGGGCCACCAACACCGTAACTCGAAATGCCCAAATGCAGAGCTCTGACATGAACAGGGTGCTCCTCTCCCAGCATTCATTCGGTGGCAGATGGGAACACAAGCTAGAGGTGCAAGTGATGTCTGCAAAGCAGCTTCCATTGATCCTTTGAGTAGCAAGCCAATCCTGCCTGCCCTGGCAACGGGATGTTTGTCTGCATTTAATGGCTTTTTTCTCATTGTCGCTCTTTCTGATTTCAGCTAATTCAGTGCCCATTTTTATTCTGATCTTTTATTGTTTGCAGCGTGAGGAGTCCACCTGCAGCCCACACCGTAGCAGGGTTCACCGAGATGCAGCATTTCCTTTTCCATGACAGTTTTGAAGATAACCAGCCCCTGATCGCCTGATGTGATGGTGGCCGGCAGAGCAATTGTAGGTAATGCTGAAGAGATTCATGTGGTTTAATCGTTATAATTTTCCTGTGCCTCTAGGGCCTGCACATTGGGCTCATTGTGTTATCTAACCAATTGCTAGGATTGTGTTTTAATGATAGACGCAGCGGGCTGCCTTTGAGCAGGGAGGTACAAAGGAATCGGAGCATCGTTAGAGGTGAGCGTTTCAAACACGCTCTGTAATGGCCTGATTTTTCTCCGATTGAAGTCCACGGTAAATATTCTGCTGACTTCAAAGGGAAGGAGGGTGAGGTTGCAGCCAAACGCTCCTGGAAATCCCACCCAGCGCTTGATTTTTCTTGACCTGAAGGCCAGTTCAGTCAGTTCTGCCTCCACAAAGGAGCTTTCAGGAGTCCTGTAAAAGCCACCGGAGTGATTTTAGCCCTGGGTTCACATGGTAGCAGCATGTGAATTGCAGCAAACCTAGGGGACGATTCAGCCCTCCCAAGTTCTGATTTCTCTCTTCTGCAGATGTCCGGCTGGCATCGTTCTTGCTCTCTCCTTGTTGTCCATGGGGAAGTTTAGGGCAATGGGTTTCCTAATTAGGTACGTCAGTTCAGCGGAGTGAACTCCTGCAGTGAAGCGGCAGGATTTGGGGTACCCTCACAAAACCTTTGGCTTTGCTGTGTGTTGGCCATGAGAACAAGCTGGCCTATGCGCCTGGAAAATCTTTACATCATCTCTGCAACCCGTGGCACGAGCTGTGACTTTGTCTCTTCCCAACCACAGAGAAAATGGTCTTGAATTCATTTTCCTTTTGTGTTTCTTCTTTTGTAATTTTACACATTTTTCTTTTGTGTTGCTGTAACACCGTAGTTACAAAGCTCTATGCAGGGCAGAAAATCAGAATTTTCCATATACTTCCAAACATTTTTAAAAGCTAATTTCCTTTTAAAATTAATCGGTTTTGTCAATATGGAATTGTAATTTACACAGGACCCATTCCTGCCTCTGCCACTGATGTATACTGTAAGGCTGGACCACTTACAGCCCCTGTGCCACAGCTTCCACTTCTCTGAAGGGGACTATAAAGCTCACAAGTGGGTCAAGTGACATCAGTTTGTCTTTTAAATTTCTGCTTCTTGCCATTGCCACAGAACCGATGACTGAGTGTGAGGTGTGATTTGCTGCAACCTCAAAACTGTCTGAAAAAAATGAATGCAAAAATTGTACCTACCTCCATTTGTTTGCATGTCTTAAGCTGCACCTTAAGCACGAGCCTTTCTAGCTCACACACATACTACTTTTTTTTCCCCTAACTTTGCTATGGCTAGAGACCTAATACCATTGCTGTTTCAGAACATATACTTGGTCTGTACTTTCTCAGGTCCTCAATTTCTTTGAGGAGTCTGCTGTACCAATGCCGTAGAAAACCAGGTTAGTGCACAGTAGAGGCTTTCATGGCCACTAATCTTGATGATAAAATTATTCGAACAAACACTTCTTGTGTCACCAATATATATTATGTAAAACCTTGTGACTTTGATTATGTGTCTATAATACAGATTAGTCTGTTTGGGTGTTTGGTGCTGACCTCCAATAAGCTCCTAAAGTATTAGCAAGAATTTGCAAGTGACAGGGAGGCAGAGGTGCTGTTCTGCCTAATCCCATTCTCAGAACTCTGACTATATATGTCTGAACAGTTTCTGTTGCCTTCCTTAAGGCACCAGGTTATTTCTTCCTCTGCCCCCTCCCAAGTGCCGTTGTCCTCTCCGCAGCTTTGATGTATCACAAATGTTGGAGGATTTAGCTAACCTTATGGACTAGGGCCAGGAAGACGGAGAGAACAAATTTAGAATAGGAGGCAGAGAATGTACCAGCTGGGAGGTGATGCTGTCAATCTCCATGGAGACCTCTTTAGTTACAGCTTTGCTAATTACTCTGTTGAATTGTACAGTGTCTGCCTGAAAGCCCATCCAAGTCAACAGAGGGTTTCTAATTGACTGCCCCTGTCTCGGGACCATGAAGAGTGCACAGGCCACAGCCCCTGAGTGTAACTGGTTATGATTTATATTTGTGGCTTTTCTCCTCACAACCTAAGGAGAAGCCAGACAGCTTGATCTGGCCTCCTGCTTCTTCTTCTAAAGAAAAAAAACCTGCAGAGATGAATGTAGACCTTACTTTAGCAAAACTTTTTTTTTTTTTCCATTTTTCTTAGGCACGCAGGCAAATCATCTCCATCACCTTGTTAACAGCATGTGCATTTCCCACTGGAGTCAGCTTCTGCGGGAGATGAATTGGCACAAGATCCCCAAAAGCCTTTTGGCTCCAAATGCCTGGACAGGACACAGCCCTGGGCAGGAGTCGGGCAACTCGACACATTTGCCCCATGTCCCCAGAATGAGCCTGTTTCAAGGCTTGGGAGAGCAAACTGAGGGACTACAAACACAGGCAGAGAGGAATGCAGCCAGATGTCTGGAGAAAAAGCAAAAGCAGTCCCTTGTCTGCTCAGTTTTCTGAGGGCAGGACATCCCTTAGCTCAAAGGCGACTGGGCTCACGCCTGGGGACACTACCTGCAACACAGGCAACAGGGGGAGAAGTTCGGATCCACGGCACTGCAGCTCCAGCTTGTCATTGCTTGAAGCCAAACTGGCTTTGGACACTAATCCACTGAACAATTTCCAGTTGTTATCAGAATCTATTGGACTTCTTAACACAAGTCCCTGAGCTGATGTACCACCCCCAACCCCTCAGGTTCCAGATCTCTGACTTTTCTGTTCAGAAATTATTTATTTGTCCTACAAATAGTAACGATGTTTAATTAACACACTGGGAAAAAAAGACAGCCACACACCAGGACCGATTTCTGAAGGGCTTTGGCTGCCTGAGCAGATCCTTCCTCCGCAGACAACCGTTGCCCCAAATATCAGTGTCACTCGCCAGCCCTCCCCATAAAACTTCACTCCGTGCTGTAGGCATGTGCATGTGTATGTGCTCACTTTTTTTAAAATCTCTTTCTTAGGCACTGAGCTTCCCCTGGAGCAGGGCTCAAAATCCACGGGAGAGCTGGTTGTGCTGCAATTCACGGACACTCCAGGAGGCTGAAACTTGTCCTAAACCCTCAGTACCGCTATCACTGTTGCAATTCCTGCCTCGTGATTTGGTGAAAAGAGCTATGACTTAAGGTCAAAAGAAAGACGATGGGTGAGTTCCCTGCAACTTTGCAATTCACTAGAAGGATTTATTTATCTTGTTGAGAACAGAGAAGCTAAAGGTGGAGGCCCCAGCCACCCTGCCTCAGGTGCTCATCTTGCCTGTCACCAGACAGCTGGAAATTATTGGGTTCAAAGCTCGTTACCTTTGGCTCCTTTGACAGCAGGTAGAACACAACAGGCACCTCCAGAGGATGATTTGTCTGTGCTATTCTTAGACGCCTGCCCCAGGATGAGATGAATCAGCCTCTGTGCTGTGTGTTTTTTCCCATGGGCATGAACCGATCGTTGGGTGACACAGGCTCAGACTTGATAATGTGGAGCTTCAAACTGAACCTAATTCACCTACAAACTCTCACACAGGGACTTCCATGGGGCCAACACAAAACCTGGTATAATATAAACTGCTTCTCCTGTGTGACTTGGTCTTCTTCCTCTGAAACTGTCTTCTCTGCGTTCAAATGGTCATTGAAAGGCCCCAAGTAAGTTAGTTTAAATCTAGGTGAATATTGTGCTTGACTTCTAATTCGTTCCACTTGCATTGTCCACCAGTCCTGCCATTCCCCTGAGCCTTAATGCCACAGTGACTTTAAATGACCCTCTGTGTGTGCGTGTGTGTGTGCGCACACACATTAAGTATAACATATAAGGTTTCTGACTATCCCTGAATCTTACTTCTATCACCTTTACACATGTGCAGAAATCTTATTTCTAATACCTTTACACAAGCGCAGGGTTGGCTGAAGCATTATTTTGGTGGGTTGGGTGGGGACTGACTGTTTCAAATGTGATTGTACATATGCTGTATCACTGTGTAATTGAGAATTAAGCTTTTAAAAATGTCTTTAATAATAACTTTGATTGAGAACTTGGTTAAAGGTGTCAGGGAACGAAACCTGAAATGCAAAGGGAGTGAAAAACTTCATTAGCCTTAAAAAACCCCAAAACAGGACAGACCTTGATTTCACCAAAAAAGGAGAAAAGAAGCAATCCAGAGGTTCAGCCACAGTCGGAAGCTTGCAAAAACAGAGATATTAAAACTAAACCAATAAAATCTGGAAAACTTGCTCTGAGGACAAAGACTGGCCCGACTCTCTCCCATGAGGTTACTCCAAGCAGCAGCAGGATGTCCCAGATGTAACAGCCAAGCGCGGCTCTGCGCTGCCAGGCATGCCCCGGCATTCCCAGCGATGCCTGCGGGCTCTCGGGGCTGCTGGATATGGCTCCCCTTTGGGTGGTGAATGCACAGGGAGCTCCGAGCACCTGCAAATCACGAAGAAAACAAAATATCACTGATCTGGGCTGCACACACACACTCTTGCTGTGGCTCAGTGCGATTCCCAGCCCCTTCCAAAGGCGGAAAGGGAGGTACCTGTGCAGGTACGGGCACTGCGGGGGCTTGCCAGGCACAGGTACCAACCCAGCTGCCATATGGGAAAGGGGCAGGGAAAGGACAAGGTCTTGGCTTTGCTTGGTTTCAGTGTGCGCAGCGCTGGCGACGATAAATGGGGAGAGGGCAACGCGTGTGAGGGGGCCGAGGTGCGCGCGAGGCACGAGCGGGAAGCTCATGGCGGCAGCGGGGAGTTTCGAGTCGAGTGAACTTGCTGCTAATCCTCTTCTACACAGTCTTCCTTGCAGGAGAAAATCTTATGACTCTGGGGAGAAGTAGGTTGTGTAACCAAGCAATGGCGAACTCGAGTTGCATTTAACAGGGCTTGGCACAAGCGCGACCGAGTAGGATCCTCATCCCAAGAGAGCGTGAGAGAGACCATCTCAGTGCATCACCCGCTGGCTTTGAGTCCTTAAAAGCCCTGGTGCGGCCTTGGGAGAGGAGCAAAGGAGAGGGGAAAAAAAGGAAAACAAAGAAAAAAAGCCCCATAACCCTAAAGAAATCAGCTCCCTGTGCAGGACTCCCCTGCACTTGTTGAAGCGTTGCATAACGTCCCTTTGCACTGTGCAGAGCTTGGAAATCCGCAGGATCAAAGCTGCACAGAGACACTGTGGTTGTGCTGAGACAAATTTAAAAGCATTTTTATAATCATAACAAGAAGGACAAAGCCACGCTCGGGGCTCCTCTTGCTGTTCCACCGTGACATCTAGTGGCACGGTGCAGTTCTACTGACGAACTAGGGTCCGTGTTTCTGTTTTTAGGCCTACTCACTCCCGCACTATTTTGCCTCTTTATCCTTTTGGATTTTTCCAGATTTAACAAGCTGTGATTTAAAGCTTTCACAGTGTGCAAGAGAGCGTTCAGCTTCCTAGAACGCATTGCCAGGTCTCCACATTTGCGTGCCTTGTCTTTGCTTTACAGCTTCATGCCACAGATGCTGAGAATAGGAAAAAGGGATTATGGTTTCATTTAAGGCTGCTTCTGCTGAATAAGGAAGGAAGTTGAAATAAAAAGATCAAGGTCACAGCAGCGTTCAGTTGAAGGCTGGGCCTCCAGATCTCTCAGGTTTGAATTTGTCATTGTATCTGGATAAATGGTATTTGCAAACCACTCTCTGAACCGAATTGTTTCTCATACAGCTGGTTGTGTGTTTCGGTACAAGCTGGACAAAACTCTTGCTCAGCCTGTCGCAGTGTGTTGAGCGAGATCAACAGCATGTGATCGGTGTTCAAAAAACGCCACTGAGTCACTGTGTAACCTTTGTCATGCAAGTTAAAAATGTCACCGCTGCTTGTGTTCGTCCCTCCTGCAGTTTGCAGGGATGCTGGGCACTCGCTCAGAGAAACAGAAAGGTCTGGCCTGTGGGCCTCAGCCTCCCCCAGCTGATTCAAAGGAAGATGACTGTTTTTTTGGTTTTTTTTTTCCTGTTTTGAAGCTTCATTTATATTGGTAGACACTGTTAGGATGGCAAATGCTGCAGGCATAGTGTCACATAATTGCCACAAGCACCGTAGCAGGGACTGGGCAGTCCAAAGCGACTGCAAACCCAAGCTCAAGCTTAAACAGCAGGTTAAAAATAATGCCACTAATAAGGAAAGTACGTTACAAAAGAGAAGCAATTAAAAAACCCCCCTCCAGCTGAGTGCTTATTTCTCATTGGTGGCAGACACTGATGCCCAAATAGAAAACCCAGAGTTAAAGAAGAGCTCTCCAACCCATTGCTATGCTTTAATTAAGAGTGTGAGCAACGTGTCAGAGAGCCAGGGGCTGGGGACACGAGTGCCGGGGCTGGGGACACG
>NW_009705645.1:5413-6084 GCF_000703405.1 Apaloderma vittatum | reverse complement strand
ACCTTCAAGGTGGTCTTCGACACGGGCTCGGCCAACCTGTGGGTGCCATCCTACAAGTGCTCTCCCCTCTACAGCGCCTGCGGTGAGTACGGGGGCAAGTCCTTCCCTCTCGAGGGCTGCTCGAAGAGGGCTGGGGTGGGCTTACCTTTGCACAGGGGGGTCTGTCTGCTGCTGTCCAGACCTCTGGCACTGGGGCAGGGTGGATTCATCCTCCCACAGAGGCTGAGGGAACACAGACTCTCAGCCGGTGCTGGTGTCACTGATTTCCTTGCTTTCTTTGATGAACCTTCTCCCTCTCCTCAGTTTCCCACAGCCGCTACGACTCCTCCAAGTCACGGACGTACATAGCCAACGGCACGGGCTTCGGTATCCGCTACGGGACAGGGAGTGTCAAAGGCTTCCTCAGCCAGGACATTGTCATGGTGAGTACGTGCCCTGAATTTGCAGACCTGGAGCTGCTCAGCAGGGAGATGCCCACATGTGGCTCCACTCCGTCATAGGAGCATCACCCAGTTACCCAAGAGTACGGAGGTTCTTTGGGGGATTTAGCCCCCCAGCTCCCTGCCAAGGACACTTGTGCCCTTCCCCAGGTGTCGGACATCCCCATCATCCAGGTCTTTGCCGAGGCGACGGCGCTGCCTGCCTTCCCCTTCATCTTCGCCAGGTTTGAC
>NW_009705645.1:4731-5042 GCF_000703405.1 Apaloderma vittatum | reverse complement strand
GAGGCTGCTCCACTGATTGTTTGTCACTGTCAGATTGAACAAAGTCACCAGCTCTGCTAGTGGGGCTGTGAAGCCAAGATTGGATTTAGTGTTTTATCTATGGGCAAAATTAAAAAAAAATAATATTGAGGAAAATCCTGCACCAGCAGCCAAACCTGCTTTTATTTCTTGCCCCAAATTGTTGTGCCCCAGCATCCCTCCTCCCAGCACCCCAGGTGCAGCAGCCTGGCAATGTGCAGAGATACACAGAGCCACAAACTCGTGCTTAAAGCAGGCATGGGAGATCTTTACCTCAACTAATGGTGGAGACA
>NW_009705645.1:4249-4602 GCF_000703405.1 Apaloderma vittatum | reverse complement strand
TTATGGAGCATCTCTCTCTTTGCAGAGCTTCGAAGTAAGAAGACAAAAAAGCATGAGCGCTCTTGAGGCAGCACACACTAACAGTCACCTGTGCGCCCCGGGGGCCGGGCAGCAGATCCTGCTCCCTCTGCCAGCCCCAGGAGATCCATGCCTTAGTCTGTGGGAGCTCACACACCAGCACCGACCTGCTCTGAGACCTCAGCATGCAGCACCCCCTCTCCTTTGGGCTCTTGCACCCCTCTGAACTAACGCTGAGTTTCTTCTGCTCCACCTTGTTCTCTGCTGCTGCTAACCGGGTCAGCAGAGCCTCGCCAATACGGCTGGTCCCCTCGCCCCGGGGTTCTGGGGGGTGC
>NW_009705645.1:3589-4225 GCF_000703405.1 Apaloderma vittatum | reverse complement strand
CCTCGCCAATACGGCTGCTCCCTTCTCGCTGGGTTTCTGGGGACGGCAGCTGAGGGGGAATCACTCCACTGTGTTTCGCACCCTAGGAATTCTCCTCTGAAACCCGGAGGGGAAATAATCCTCGGAGGCAGTGACCCAGCTTACTACACCGGGGACTTCCACTACTTGAACGTCAGCAAGAGCGGCTACTGGCAGGTCAGCATGAAAGGGTGAGGAGGGGGTGCTTCTCCGCAGCTCCCTGCAAACCTCCCTGGCTGAGCAAGCGTAGGCTTGGGAGAAGTTTGCTGGAGAAGGTGGTCCACGGGGGCATGCGTTCACTGGGTGCTGCTCAGATGCTCTCGAGGGGAGCAGGGTTGGTTCCTCCAGCGCAGGGTTTCATCTCCCTGCTGAGCCCAGAGCTGGGGAATGCAGAGGGGGTGGCATGGTGGGCTGATTCAACTTGGAAGAGTTTAACCCCCTTTAGTCCCGCAGGAGGAGTGTGAGATACTGAAACAATTCTGCTTTGTTTGATTTGGAAAACATAAAACCCACACATGACGAAGCTTAGCTTTCATGGTCGAGAAGTTTGAAGGGAGGGTTCCCAGTGCCCCTGGAGAGTCTGTGCTCCGGAGGCAGCGGGAGCAGCACGTGCTCTCC
>NW_009705645.1:3165-3463 GCF_000703405.1 Apaloderma vittatum | reverse complement strand
GAAACTCGGGGTCACCTCTCTCTCCTCCCACTTCAGGGTGTCTGTAGGGGCTGAAACCCTGTTCTGCAAGGAAGGCTGTTTTGTGGCCATCGACACAGGAGCATCCTACATCACTGGTCCAGCTGGCCCCATCTCCGTGCTAATGAAAGCCATTGGGGCAGCAGAAATGGCTGAAGGAGAGGTGAGGAACCCCCACTCTGCCCCGCTCTGTGTTCCCACTGCCTGCCTGCCTTGGCTGCCTGTACCCCAGCCCACCCCTGTCCCAGAAAACGGGCTCAGTGCTGTCTTCTGCTGCAGT
>NW_009705645.1:1074-3086 GCF_000703405.1 Apaloderma vittatum | reverse complement strand
CTGCGGGTAAGCCACATCCCTCCACGTGGGGTGGGAGGGTGGGTCTCCCCAGGCTGGGTGCATGTGCTGGGAACAGTGGTACCTCTCAGGCAGGTCTCCTGCAGCACCCTGCATTCTCCTGGCTCCCCTAAAGCAGCTGAGATGAGCTCCAGAATGACGCTTCATGGTTTTCCCAAAACCTGCCTATTTGGTAGATGTGTCCAGATGAGCCAGACCAACCTGTCGATGTTTTCTTGGATGGTTTTCAGGGAGATTTGGGGTGGGCAGCAAAAAGCAGAGGCAGGCAGAGATCCTCCTTCCTGGAGGAAGGAACATCGAGGCCAAGCAGGGGGCGTTGACCTGGGGATCACAGCCCTGCCCCAGGCACACTGCACTAGAGTTGTCCCTCATGGCACCTCCGTCACTGCACCGGTCTCCTCTTTGCAGCAATCCCAGTACGGGGAGGATATTTGCGTGGTGGCTTTCTCGGGGCTGGACATCCCACCCCCAGCTGGTCCCCTCTGGATCCTGGGTGCCAACTTCATCGGGCACTACTACACCAAGTTCGACCGGCGCAACAACCGCATTGGCTTTGCCACTGCCCGCTGACTGCTGAGGGGGGCTGGGGAGAGAGCCAGGGGAACCAGCCTGGAGGCAAGAGTACCACCAAGAAGAAAGGATTTGAAGTGTAAAGGAGAACAGCATTTCCTTACAGCTCAGCCACCTCCTCTCTGTGCTGAAGCAACTGTAAATCCTCGCCTTCTCCCACTCCAAAACCCCCGCTCTGCTTCCCGAGAGTCTCTGCTGCTGGGAAGATCTGAGCCTTAAAGGCATCTTCTAGTGAGTTCATTGAAGTCTGGAAATCCAAGAGGGATTCTGTGCCCTGAGCTGCACTTCCATGGACTCTTAGGGTGATGTGCAATAGTACAACTGGCGTGCAGTGAACTGCTGCTGGCGCGGAGGTTCTCGCAGGTTGCAGACAGGCTGAGTAGGGATGATCTGTTGCAGTCTGTGTTATTCTTTGTACAGGAGGAAAATAGTCTGTCTGTGTTTAATGATAGTTTTAGTTGGTGTTAACCCTGACCCTCTCTGTGACTTCAATATTAAACAAACTTAGAGCAACAGGACACTGAGTGGATGCTTATTCTTGCAGAGGGAAGAGATCAGACACCTTTATTAAAACAGCTGGACAACAAGTGTTCCCCTGCTAGGATCCACAATGACATTTACATCCTTCTCTGTTTCATAAGAGTGAAATACCCTCACAGGTGGTGCCGCAGCGTCTACACGAAGGCAAATCAGGGCCTTTTCAAATAGTAAACAAGCTTTTTTTGCAGGAGCTGAGCTGTTGTGTAGCCTCCCCATGCCTTGACCCCTTGGTTTCATCCCCCGGGACCGAGGGGCAGGGCTGCACGCCTGCTGTGCCGCTCTTTGAGGCGGGGAAGGTGCCTGCAGATCTGATTAAGGGTGCCTGACTTTGTCCCACCAGGAAGGCAGCTCTCGCTCTCCCGGTGCCAGGATCCGTTTTCATTGCTACTTTGGCTCCAGCTGACAACTAGAGGCCTGTCTCTGCCCTGGTTGTGCATGGACATGCTCAGGGGGAACACGCTGCAGCTGTGAGCCCTGCGCTGGCTGACCTGGCAGGAACAGCAGACCAGTGCTCCCAGCTGGAGGCTGACATTTCCAGTTCTGAGGGAGAACTGCGGTATTTCGAGTTCCAGCCCAGCAGCTGCTAATCCAAGCTTTCCCCAATTCCAAGAGGTTTGCAACACGCTCTCGTCACTGGTTTGACCAGTTCAGGTCCTGGGAAATGTGCCTGTAAAGCAGAGCACAACGCTTGGGCTTCTGGAGCAGAGCCTGGAGCAAGCCACCATCTGAGCGCAATCGCTCAGAGAAGCTTCTCATCCTCATTTCTGCCGTCAGCGATGACTGCTGACGAATTCCCAGAGCTGCCTCTCGGGCTGCAGGGGTGCTCGGGAGAGTGATGCTCCTGCCAGCACCGAAACAGCGGCTGGTCTGTGACCTTTTCCAGC
>NW_009705645.1:0-1056 GCF_000703405.1 Apaloderma vittatum | reverse complement strand
GGTTGACAGCCACTCGCCAGCCCTCCCACCTCGTCCCCTGCCCCATGGAGCGGCAGCGCAGCCTTACAGGGAGAGGATGTTGCTAAGTAGATGTTCGTCCCTCCCAGGAGGGTCTCTGCAACCACGTAGCATTGAAATCTCTTAACGTTTGGATGCAAAACCCTGAGTCTCCATGGATGGGAATTTCAAGCCACCCAACTCGTTCCCTTTGCCTACTGCAGTGCTGATCTGTCATCTTTAACACAAGAGTGAGGAGTGATCCCAGTGGTGATGGCTCTTTGGAGCGAGGGGGTGCAGGGAAGAGGCCCCAGCAGTCAGAGTATCTTGCTTTCATCCAGCGCTTCCTGAGCACTCCCGAGCGCTCCGGGCAGCTGCCTGGTAGCACAGGAAAGCCCAGGGGCTGGGAAGCAGCAGCAGCAAAGGGAGGAAGGACATGGGAGGGAGCGCAGAGCTGCCCAGAGACCCTCGGCAAGGGAGGATCTGCACAGGCCAGCGCTGGAGATACAGCTCGGCCTCTCCTCAACCTTCTGGCAACCTTCTGTCCTTCCTTCCTACTGCAAGGAAACTCTCCACTTGGAAATAATTAAACCTCCTCTGTCCTATTCTATGCCGTGTGGGTCTGAAGACTTGAGTGGATGTGAGCTTGAAAAAACACCAGGTGACTTAAACCTCCCGTGATGGCTTTTGCCTATAGCCCACAGCTGGAAAAGGGTCAGGCTGGCCTAAAATAAGATGTTTTTGTGGATGCAGTTCTGTTGCTATTCAATACAGTTCGTTCCTATTCAACACAGTTCTGAGCAGTGGGAGAGAAAATGCCCTGGGGTGGCAGCTCCTGGGCCCCTTAAGCCAGGCTATTAACACCTTTAATCGGGCAATTTCCCGGTAGCTGCTGCCCCTCCCGTGGCTGCGAGGCACCGCTAACGCGCAACCGCCCGCATTAACACTTGCGATTGTCATGAGCAAGCAATTAGGTCACGCTCGGCCCGGCAAAGCGGCGGGAGCAATTATGACCATCCTATTAAAACTGACAGAGCTCACCCTATATTTAGAAACACG
>NW_009705644.1:0-246 GCF_000703405.1 Apaloderma vittatum | reverse complement strand
CCCCAGCCACCAAGAAGCACCAGTGTCACCAGTGTCACCAGTGTCACCAGCACCTCCCCAGGGCTGTGAGCCTCTCAACGGGCTCCCTTAGCCCCAGGTTTTGGAGCAGCACAAGGTCAACAAGCTGCCTCAGAGCAATGGCATCTGCCAACCCACCCTTGGATGTCTCCCAGTCCTCCAGCACCCTGGCTTTGGGGCAGGGAGGTGGGAGGGGGATTTTTTTCACTCTGGAAGGGGGAGGGATCC
>NW_009705643.1:298-6102 GCF_000703405.1 Apaloderma vittatum | reverse complement strand
CAACGAACAGTCCTTGGAGCAAGTCTTCTCTAAATACGGGCAAATCTCGGAAGGTAAGGAAGCTCGCAGCGCCGAGCTGCCATGATTTCCATCAGTCTGTCAGTCTGCGCAGGTGCTGATGTTGTTTTTGTTGTGTTTTTTTTTTTCCCTATAGTGGTTGTGGTGAAAGACAGAGAGACTCAGAGATCCAGAGGTTTTGGCTTTGTTACTTTTGAAAACATAGATGATGCTAAAGATGCCATGATGGCCATGAATGGAAAGGTAAGGAGGGTTTAGCTCGTAAAATGTAGTAAGTGTGTTCCTGTTCAGTGCTGGGTAGAAAAGGAGATGAGCTGTAGTGTCTTAAACACATCAAGAGATACAAATAAAGGCGTATAAATTGCTCGAGTGCCGTGATATGACCTGTGCGGCTGAAAAGTAGTGACACTGGATATGCGTGTCTGTATATGCAATTTGGATATTAGTTTACTGGCTGAGCTGTAATGTGGGAAAAAAAAAAAATCTTGTTTATAACTGGTAAATTCCGGTGCTGCTTGGCTGACGGTGAGAGTGTGGAACTGACTGGGTATGTGCTTCTCAATTTAAAAACTCGGAGATCAAGCTAAATTTTCCTTTTCCCTTTGTTAGTCTGTAGATGGGCGTCAGATCAGAGTCGATCAGGCCGGGAAATCCTCAGAGAACAGATCTCGTGGCTACAGAGGGGGCTCCTCCGGGGGCAGAGGCTTCTTCCGTGGCGGCAGAGGTCGGGGCCGTGGCTTCTCCAGAGGTGAGTGCCCGCAAGCGACGCGCGGCGCCAGCGTTTGTGCAGATGCTTAAAAGAAACAAAACCAGAGCTAAACAAAAAACCAAACCAATGCTCCGGTGTGTGTTCAAGGAGGTGGAGACAGAGGCTACGGCGGAAGCAGATTCGACTCCAGAAGCGGGGGATATAACGGCTCCAGAGACTACTATAATAGCAGGTAAAGCCATCGCAGCCCCGCGGGCACCTGCAGGCTCCGGAGGCGGCCGAGCACGTGTAAAGGCTGTGACTGTTTCTCCCGGCAGGAGTCAAGGCGGTTATGGCGACAGGTCGTCAGGAGGGTCCTACAGAGACAGCTACGACAGTTACGGTAAGTCCTGGTTCAAGCGGGAGCGCTGAGTTCACGTTGGCTGTAGGAGCTCTCTAAACCTTGTGCCCCCGTGCTCGAGCCCGGAGCTGCCGTAAGGCTCGGGGGGCCGGAAGCGCTGTTCTCGCCCCTCAGAACAGCCCGCCAGGCGTCGGACGTGGTGGTGCCGCTCAAAGTCCCTAATTTGTAATGCATGTGTAGGAGTTGTTGCTTGGATCTAAGGCAGAGCAAGCTTTTTTTTTTTTTCTTTGTTTTTTTTCTAAAACGGTTCCTTGAGCTTGAGAGTTAAGGCAAAACTGAGATGCCCAAAGGAGCCTTAATCAAGGGTGGGGGAGTTCTCCTGCGGCGTAGCCGAGTAGCGCTGGCTTCGGAGATAATGCGAGGGAGGAAAATGCTGGAACTTGTCTTTGCTTCAGTGCCTTTACAATTGTGCCTGCTTCTTGTCCTCAGCTACACACAACGAGTAAAAATCCTTCCTGACTCAAGATCGTCCTTCCAATGGCTGTATTTATAAAGATTTTTGGAGCTTCGCTGAAATCGTTATTGTGTAGTACATCTACTTGTATTTTCACTTTTGTAGTATTATCAGTTCTAATCTTGTCAAACACAGCCTGACAGCTTCTGATACGAAACGGTCTGATTAGACTTTTCTTTAAGAAAGCTCTGCTTTCAAGTGTTTTTAATCTTTTTTGAAAGCACTTCGGATTTTACTTTATCCTTCATGATGAGCCAAGGTGTTTTTGGTTTTTTCGTTGTTTTTTTTTCTTTTTAAGCAAAAGTTGTGAAGTTGGGGCCCCAAATCAGTATCTTTTGAGATAGAAAGGACCTTTAATTCGATGTTCACTGGAAGCTGAACAAGCTGTGGACTTTTTTTTTTTTCTCCTTTTTAATTTTTTTTTTTTTTAAGTGCATTACCTTCGTCTTTTGTAACATTCCTTTAGTGTAGCAAGGTAGGAATGCAGCCTGGGTACAAATTGGAAGGCAAACCACCTTGATATATCTAAAGAGAAACATGCTTGTATGTTCAACCTGCATAACGGTATTTTTACTGTTGTAACGATGTAAATTACCCAGAAATAGACTTGCAAACTTACCATAAAAGAGGTTCTTGAAAATGTTTATTTATATTGTCCTTTTTTACTGGAAGAAATATGCATATTCCATTGATATTGTATTTGAAGTGGTAAAGGATTCTTGTATACAGTTTTCTTTGGCTTTACGAAGCCTATTAAAGGACCGTCTGAAATGAACTCTGCTCCTGACATTGACATTTCATTGCACAACACAGTCCTTGAAGACGAAGAACTTAAGTGCTAGAGGAAGCCAGAGAAGACTTAGCCGTAGTGTGAGAGCAAGCCGGGCTGTCGGCCGGTCGCTAGAACTTAAATCTTGAGACCGGTCTTGACAGCGCGAAGTCGTCCAAGTACTAACGGTCCAACCTTTTGCCTGGAGGGCTGGAAGTGCCCCGAGGGGGCCCGAGCACCGCAGGATGCTCTAGCGAGGGGCTCGAGGGTCAGGCAGGACAATTGCTGTTTGCTTAAACTGCCGGGGTAGCCTCCGCTGGACAGCGAGCCGTAGCCGCGACTGGGTCCGTTGGTCACTGGGCTAGTTGTAGCTGGGCAGGAGCGTGCGCTGGTAGGTGAATTGCCGTAACTAGCTAGCTTTGTCATTGCCTTACAAGTTCTAAGAATTCTTTGCTAGCATATGGAAACTGCAGTGTCCTTGGAGAAAAGAAGTGTTGTGCCTCCAACAGAAACCTCTGAGACGAAAGCTGCTCTCTTGGCTAGTTCATATGTGGAAATAGTCCTGTAATTCGAGGTAACTCCTTTTGCTCATGTCCGCATCCTTCCTCTTGTTGAGAGCTCATTTGAAAGTCTAATGTACCTGTGAAATAATTCCTTTTTTTTTTGACAATTTTGGTCAACCTGATGGAAAAAATTGTAACCCATGCCGTATGCAACCTTTGGCTTGTGGCACAACTTGGTTCCACAGATCAGAGTTGGGCATGCAGCCGCGTCTTGCTAGTAGGTACGGAAGCAAGATGGGAAACGAATTCCCTGACTCGATATGTGTTCATCTATTGAGACTCTTCCTAGACTTCATTAAGTTGCTCACTTTAATTGTAGCTTTCTCCGCCATTCTACTTGTCGCCATTAACTTTTTCCCATAGCCCACGCCTCCTAAGCAGCCATGTCAAAGTGGTTAACCCTCTGCTTGGGGATCAAACGATACTTTGGCTGGCGGAGCAAAGGCGTCAGCCCGCCCCGGAACAGTTTTTTCCCCGACTTGTGCTTCTGTGATGTGCTGGGTTCAGCGAATGGCTCGTGAAACCCTCGTACACACGATGTGACTTTGTCGTGGGGGAGGCGGGTGGCGATTTGGCGAAGGCGCTCCGCTCGGTGTCTGTGTTAATGCCCCTCTGCTTTGGCAGGCTGAAGAGAGGACGGCGCAGGATGGGAGCTGAGGTGCCGAGGACTGAGAACGCTTGTTCCGAGGAAGCGGGACCAGGATGGGCCTTTGCCGACCAGGTAACGTCCCTTCGGGCTGGCCCGAGCCCCGGCCTTGGGCTCTGCTCCTGCATGACCGGTAGTTCCCAGGTGAAAACGTCCGTAAGTGCTGTTCTCTGCCCTGAAACTCGCTCTTAAATTCTGTTTCAGCACTGACACGCGGCTGAGAAGACTGAGAAGGGCAGCCTGTGCGTGGTGGAGAGGAAGAGCTTTGAGCTGTGCTGTTACTGATCCTTACAAAGGTCAACTGAAGGAGGAAAGAAGTACAATAAGCTGGAATAAAGCATTGGAATGTGGAAAAAAAAAAGTATCTCTGTAGTACTTCTGTGGGGAAACGTAAGAATATTGGGTCATGGCCAAAGCTTTTCTAGAAGAGGAGCTCCCTGGTGTGCAGCCTGGCTGCCTGTGCTGCACTGACCCTTTGGGTTTGAGCAAATGCCTCTGGGGGGGTGTTTACGACCTGGAATTGTTGGGTGGAGCAGCTTGGTGGGGTGAAAGCTGTGGGTGGAGTGCAGGGAGGTGAGGATGGGGCTGGTGTGGGTGCAGGACTGAGCCTGGGCCTGGGGTGCTGCTGTGAGAGGCTTCAGGCGGCTCCTGGGAGCGTCTCACCTTCTCCAGGCTGCCTTCTCTTCAGACCACCTTGCACCGGGTCCGGGGGGGTGCGGATGTCGGTTTGCTCACATCGACTGGCGTCTGCCACAGAGATCAAACTTCCCAGCCCCGAGTCTGGGGATTGGTGTCTTTTCCTGCCCGATTGTGTCCCATCAGAAAGATACAGGACAAACTGCCCCTTTCTCCCTCCTCTGTACGTGCAGGATGTTTAATTTTTAATTGTAGTCAAGTGAGTTCTGGTTGCGTGTTCCTCCAGCCGGCCCTTGGCTCGTCTCTCGGGGCGGATCGCGAGCCCTCTGCTCAGCAGGGGTGGCTGTTTTCCGACACATCCCGCCGTAACTCAAACCCTCCCTGTGAGCCTTTGCCCTCCAGGCCATACGTGACAGCCCTGTCCTGCCACGCTTGCCGCGGAGCGGGAGCAGCTTGAATTACTTCTATTTCCACTGCACCACTGCCCGAGAGACCTCGCTCTGCTCGGGCGGAATGGATGCGCGTGCTGATGCTCCTGAGAAACGAGGTCTCGTTCCCGGCTGGATCCTGGAAAGGCGGTGGCTCGCTGAGGAGGAGGGTTTCCAGCACGGGCAGCACGCGCAGCTGCAGATGTGTTTTTGCCAGCTTTGAATTGTGACATGTCAAGCAGCAGAAGGGCTGCTGATGGTCTCTGCCTGCCCTTTTTGCTCTCAACACAGCCGATTGCTTTATTCTGCTCTTCCCCCTTTTCTCAACTGATACTCTGCCGCTTTACTCGCAAGCCCCAAGGGCTCCTTGCCCAGGAGCCATCGAGCTGTGGTGACAGCCCTGGGGGCATCTGTGCTGCCAGGGGGGAACGTTCCCTTCCTGAAACCTGTTTTTCCCTTCAGCCTTTTTCAGAGCTTCCTCCAACCTTTTCCAAGTTTTCTTTCTCCAGCCTTTTTCAAGTTTTCTTCCTCCAACCTTTTTCAGGTTTTCTTTCTCCAACCTTTTTCAAATTTTCTTTCTCCGGCCTTTTTCAGGTTTTCTTTATCCAGCCTTTTCAAAGTTTTCTCCAAACTTTTTAAAAATTTTCTTTCTCCAGCCTTTTCTGAATTTTCTTTCTCCAACCTTTTTCAAATTTTCTTTCTCCGGCCTTTTTCAGGTTTTCTTTATCCAGCCTTTTCAAAGTTTTCTCCAAACTTTTTAAAAATTTTCTTTCTCCAGCCTTTTCTGAATTTTCTTTCTCCAACCTTTTTCAAATTTTCTTCCTTCCTTCTCAAACCTCTTTCAAGCAATCTCAGAGAGCAGTGTTTAAAAGAAGAAAGGGCCAGTGATGACACACTCTGGGGCTGCACCCCTGAGGATTTTTTGGGTGTTACTGTCTGAATACGGGGCAGGAGCGAGCGAGCGAATTTTACTGATGAAAATCCAGCCGGGTGACATGGGGACAAACTCGGACTGTAAACACTTTTCGAAAAACCTTCCTGGCGGGAGGCACAGGCTGGTGGGTGCCAGAGCCGCGGTGCCGTTAAAGCGGCGGCGCTGGTGGGGGTTTGTCCCTGAGGGAGGGAGCAGCTGCCGGGAAGGGAGGCCCTGTGAGCTGGCAGGTGCTGGGGGTGACCCCATT
>NW_009705643.1:0-216 GCF_000703405.1 Apaloderma vittatum | reverse complement strand
CCCTCGCGGTGGCCGGTGAACCCCCCGCGTCACCCCGGCAGCCCTGGAAGTGTTAGAAATGCTCAGAAAAGCTCTAAATACTCTAAAAAACTCGTGTTTCGAGCCGCGTTCTCTCGCCGGGGAGCGGCGGCCCTGAGGGGCAAGAACGCGGCCCTGAGGGGGAGATGGCGGCGGAGGGGGAGAACGGCGGGAACCGGCGCTGAGGGGACAAAGGGC
>NW_009705642.1:0-13751 GCF_000703405.1 Apaloderma vittatum | reverse complement strand
TTTGTCAATCTTACCATCCGAGGAAATGATAAAAGGTTTTGCTGTTGTGACATCTGACACCGTTTGTATCTTAATTTCACCTCTGGGATCAAAACGAACCACCTTGACTCTAACTTCTATCAGGAATAAGCGGGTCAAGATGGTAACTTTTCCTAAAGACTTTTCATTGTATGTCTGGAAAGATGACATGGATTTAGAATCCTAGAATCATAGAATGTGTTAGACTGGAAGGGGCCTTAAATATCATTTAGTTCCAATCCCCCTGCCATGGGTAGGGACACTTCTCACTAGACCAGGTTGCTCAAAGTCCCATCCAGCCTGGCCTTGAACACTTTCAGGGAGGGGATCCCTGGCTGATCAGACTGTTTCTTGGTATTCCTCCTTGATTCCACTGTCTGCAGAAGTCTTCCTTTTTGTGCATGAATTTGTCCAGGAGCTCTGTGTTCGTCCACGCAGGCCTCCTGCTGTTTTTGCCTGACTTCCTCTTTTTCAGGATGCATTGCTCCTGAGCTTGATGATCCTTGAATATTAACCAGCTTTCTTGGGCCCAGCAGGACCTGGATCTGCTGCCCTCAATCACTGACCTTAAGGTCTATAGTACCGTTCTGGTAAGAAATTAAGCTTTATGTGCTAAATGTAACACATAGATATTGGGTCAGGAACTTGCTCCTCACTTGTTCCCCCTTATATAAATCTTTTCGACAAAATACAGCTGCATCAGTGATGTCACATCTAGGATATATGCAATGACTATTTTGAGTGAGTTTTGACTAATCCATCCACTGTGTTCCTGGCATGCAGTTCCAAAACATTCTCTTTTGTGCCACATACTAGTGGGAATGCTACTAACTTTCACTCTTCATAGATCAACACAACATCCATGAGAGAAATTACTATTCATTGTTCTAATGTTTTGGATTTAAGATGAGCATCTCCTTATTAAAAAAAAAAGTGATCATAGAAATAGAGAAGGGTTCCTTTAGTGCGTATGCATGTGTATTCACTTAGACACATGTTCATACATTTATACACATTTCATAACTGCAAAAAAAGTTTCTGCTCTGCTTTCAGTTGCCTGTGGAACTGTCACACCACATCAACAAGCTTCATATTGACTTATTTGGTTGACTTATTGCCTTATTCCTGCAGCAATTCTTCTTCTAACAACATCTAGTTGCTTTCAGTTTCTTTTACTTTACATTTCAAAAATAGCCTGATGTGGTGAAAGAAGTAAACAGAAACCATTGTTGTGGATGCAACTGAGCATATACAGTATGTATCACTCGTATATATATGCATACATACATACATATATATATGTATAAAATTTTTTAATCTCTACACAGTTTTACTGTAAAGAAATAACTGCTTATGAAAGAATTAATTCATCATGTGAAGGATGAACTGTGGTATATGGTCTGACATGTACAATATCACATTGAAAAAGTCAATGACTTCCTTTTAAATTCTTTCTGAATATTATTAACCTTAAAAAGAAATTACATTCTTACAAATGTAAGTTTCAGTTCTGTATCTCTAATTTATATGCAAGCCTTACTGATGTCAGTGAATTTTCTCATATGCCTGAGTCACAAGTCCTTGTAAGGAAAATGTAAGCTCAAGTTTCAATGTCTATTTTATTTGCTTGTTTTGGGTCCTTATCTATCTATCTATCTATCTATGGAAATACTCCCCAACCTTTCTGTAATAACTAATATTCTTACTAGTATTATAGCTGATTTCCTGTTAATTTTGGGGCATTTCAGACACATTCTATTAGTTTGTTCCTTTGAAGCTTGATAAACCTTTCCTTATGCCAAACTGTTAGCTCTTTTAAGCCTTGTTTTCATACAAAAATAACACGAATATAATTAGATGGATATAGTTAACAAACTATAGTTCCTCCAAATTGGCACAGCTGTTCTGCTATACATAGAAGCCAGTAGAGATGTTTCTTTAGGCACTTCGATGTGACAAATTCTATAAATTATTTCCTACTACTGGTTTTACTGGAAAATTAACAGTTTATGTAGAAAATTGTACCCTTAACAAAAGTAATTGCAACAAGATGAAATCCAGGAATAAAAAGCTATATTCTTTGGCTCCAATCCTGCAATAAACAAAAGATCAAGCTCTAAATTTGATTACACAAGGGACTTTACCCATAAAAGTGAAATTCTTAGCATGATGGGCAAAAATATTCTTATCAAAGGGAATGGATGAGCCCAGCCTTCAGAGAGGTTTAATTTTATACCTCTGCAGTACTAAATGACAGTATTTAGCATCTTATTACAGCAAAGATGAACATGATTAATACTTTTTCACAGAGAAAAGACTGTGCTAGAATCACACTTCACACTGAGTAATGAGTTCCCCTGTCTATGAGGCAGAATTTCCTTATGCGTCACATTGCAAACTTGAAGGCTTAAACCATGATTCCACTGAGATCAATCAGGGAAGCCTCTTCACCCCTCAAGGGGCCAAGATTTTGCCCAGTGTTTCTGTTCAACAGTGCTGCAGAAGAACTTCATAACCAACTGGCACTTGTTTTTACATGTTTATCTATGTAATGAAGAGATCTTTTTACTGTACAATATTTTAAGATAGGAACACGTTTTCTTTTTAAAATTATTTAATTCCTGTAATACATGACTTCAGTACAGATTCTGATTGTATTTGTTTTCAAATTTATTAGGAAATTAATTTATAATGTTAATTAATTGTTTCATTAATTTCAGAAAAAATAAATAGTTCATAATAGAACTGCTAAAACAACTAGAGAATTTGAAGAATTAGTCTTTGGATATATTTGCATAAAATAAGTATTAACAATTATTTCATGGTCTATTATGGATCCTGGTTACTTTTTTTTTTTCCCCAAGACATTTAAAAATGAATGAATATAAAAAATATCAGAAATCAAGCTTTAAAGAATAGCAGTTTACATTCTGAAGTATATTAAAACATTACATTATATCCCACTGCTATGTTTTACTAGATGGAGCAGATAAATGCTGCAAAAAATATTCATATGGTAGAGTTGCTAGCAGGAACATAGCAGGAAAAAATATTTGTCTTAATGGATTTAACTGCAAGTCAAAAACATTGAAAAGAACAATGAAATGCTTTTATTTCTTCACACCTTTCAAAGATTTTATTTTGTAAGTTCTGCTTATTCTCAAGCACCATTAAGAACAGAGTGAACTAAACTAAATCAAACCTCAATATATTAGGGCTGGAATTAGTTTAGAAGCTAAATTAAAAGCATAAACCGTTGCAATTTAAATAACAGCACAGTTATACTGTGAGTTCACAAATCCCAGAGGCACAGAACAGAGGAATTTTGTCCCTGTTTTCCTTTAAGTGGAAAACCATCTTCAATGAAACTGTGATTTCTTTATAGAAGGCCTGCTTCTCCAACAAATCAGCAGGGATTCTTAGCAGGAATAGCATTAAGCTAACTAAGAGTTCGTAAAATCATTCCCTGAGCAATTTGGAGGCAGACTTCTATTCTTCTTAGTTTAGGCAAGAAAATTAACTACCCATCAAATATTATGGTGTTTGTATTTTAGTTTGTTTCACTCCCCCTAAAGCATGGAATTAAAAAGAAACAAATAAAGCTCCAGCTTCTCTCATACATATGTGAAATCTGTTTTCCTGTGTTTTTGTGGTAATGTAAAGAGCAGCAAACACTCAACTTCTTTTTTCTATCATCAGTGAGTGGTGCAATGATTTCAAGAAGAATGATAAGAGATGTACTTAACCCACCTGTGAATCAAGCCAGCACACCCATTGCACCGCAGACAGATATTATGTCTGTCATAATAAGGAAAGCATACACTTGAAATGACAAGCTTATCTGCAAAATTTTATATCTTTTGGGAGCTGATTCTCTTTCTTTACACAGTAGCAGCAATTTGGAATTGAGATACATATAATCTGTTTTGCCATTCTGCCTTGCAGTGACACATGTAGTAAATACCGCATAGCATTTAGATATTCCAAAAGAAAAATAAACTAAGAGTTGGTGTAACCTCCTATTTTTAACCTGTTGAGAAAAGATTTTTATTTTCTTCAGCTTCAACCATTATCATGGATTGTTATTACTCACACATGTAAAACTCTTCAAGACTAATTGAAATGCAAACTGGTCAGTGAGGGCTCATCATTCATATTACATGTTGGTGTTATCAAACTTTGTGTAGTCTGCAGTAAAATCTGAGAACCAAGGGTTCATCTATCACTTGTTTAATTATCTGGAACAAACATTCAGGCAGAAAGAGGAGGAAAGTGAAGGGAAGGAGTGTGTTATCAGCATAAATTGCAGTCAGGCTTTTCTTCTGTTATCATTACTTAATACAGTGATATCTGTTCATGTCCACAAGTCCATTTAAGGAATAGATTGGCAAAAGAAAAATCCTTGAATGTTAGAAGATTATTTTCCCCACAAGTTGGTATATTTGTTTATATACTTTCTAACAAATATAGATATTAGGAGTGCTCTATTTTACTTGCAGTATTTATTTTCCATTAAGAACATGTGTAAGGAGGATACTTTAACAAAAATGATAGAAAGGATGAGTACATTGCTGATATAAACAAAGTTGTGAGTAGTTGCTACAGTAATTGCTGTGGAATATTCAAGATGATGCAAATTAGTATCGGATAATAACAAGTACTGATCGACCATGCTTAGAACGTCGGCAGCTTCCTAGGAACAATCGTTTGCAATACTTGTGTCTTTTAGTTTTCCCAAGGGAATTAACAGAAAGAAATTTCTGCACAGAACCTCAAGCACACAGAATTACATAAGGAACTCCAGAGAATTTTCAATTAGTTTCCATCATAACTGTATCTCTCAAGCACTATGTGCAAACATAAAGCACTGGAAATAACCCACAGTGCTTTTCATTCTTCTGTTCTTCTGTGATAAGAAGGTGATGTGTTTGGTAGCAGAGGAAGTTTGGAGGTTGATAAAAGCAACAGAAAAATCCCACCCAACTGCCCCATTTATAAAAAAGTAGAAAATAACTCTGAAAACATCGCTTCTAAAATAATTAATAATTTCAAGAAACTTTTGTACAACTGTCATTGTATAAGTGTATTCTTAAAACTAAATGCAAAAAAGTAGAAATGAGAATTGACATATATCAATCTTCTTGAACCACCAAAAACTTCATTCTTGTAGTTTAACGCTATAGGTTTTCTAAGAGAAAAAGTAGTCCTCAAGATAGCTATCATAAGTAATGCTGTAGTAATTAAACTGACACTGAAATTGTGGAATTAAGGCACTTTTTACCTAGATTAACCACAACACAAACATCTTTGTTAAACCTTTCTCACATTGTGTGATGTCGGATAATTGTCCAAACTGACTCAATTACCTATATAGTGTTATTCACACATCAAAACATCAAGTAAGCTCCAAGACAGTGTGCAGCTGTTTCCCTAGGCAACTCTAAGGGTCAGTAGCATCAAGGCAGCTTAATGTTCTGACTTTGAGGGAAAATTACATGGAGCATGGAGCAGAGTGGAGACACCGTGGTCGAGCTCTGTACACACAAAGGAACCTGGAGATATTGAGGAGCCAGTAAACTGCAGATTTACTACCCTGGGCCAAGAGTTTGTCATCTTTTGATAGACACTATCCTTTGGGAGAACTGTTCTCATTATAATAAAAAACACACCTCCATCCCAAAAGCTACCCTCGTCTAAGGTGTGACCAACCCTCACTGAGATTGTGCTGAATTTTTCTAGTCTATCGCTTTAAATGCAAAGTGAGGAAAATTTACATCAGTCACAGAATCACAGAGTGTTATGAGTTGGAAGGGACCTCGAAAGATCATCTAGTCCAACTCTCACTGCCAGAGCAGGATCACCTACAGTAGGTCACACAGGAATGTATCCAGGTGGGTTTTGAATGTCTCCAGAGAAGGAGACTCCACAACCTCCCTGAGCAGCCTGTGCCAGTGCTCTGTCAACCTAACAGTGAAAAAGTTTTTCCTAATGTTTTTGTGGAACCTCCTATGCTCCACCTTGCACCCATTCCCCCTTGTCCTATTATTGGACATCACTGGGAAGAGCCTGGCATCGTCCTCCTTACGCTCACCTTTTATATATTTATAAACATTATTGAGGTCATCTCTCAGCCTCCTCTTCTCCAAGCTAAGGAGACCCAGCTCCTTCAGCCTTTCCTCATAAGGGAGATGTTCAGCTCTCTTCATCATCTTTGTGGCTCTGCGCTGGACTCTCTCAAGCAGTTCCCTTTCTCTCTTGAGCTGAGGGGCCCAGAACTGGACACAATATTCCACATGTGGCCTCATCAGGGCAGAGTAAAGGGGGAGGAGGACCTCTCTCCACCTAGTAGTTATCCCCCTTCTAATACACCCCAGGATGCCATTGGCCTTCTGGCTTGTGGTCATCCTGTTGTCCACCCAGGACCCTCAGTTCCCTTTCTCCTGTGCTGCTCTCCAGCAGGTCAGTCCCCAGTCTATACTGGCACATGGGATTATTCTTTCCCAAGTTCAAAACTCTACACTTGCCCTTGTTAAATTTCCTAAGATTTCTCCCCGCCCAGCCTTCTAGCCTATCCAGGTCTTGCTGAATGGCAGCAAAGCCTTCTGGTGTGTCAGTCGCTCCTCTCAGTTTTGTGTCGTCAGCAAACTTGCTGACAGGGCTCTCTAATCCCTCATCCAGGTCATTGATGAATATGTTGAACAGCACTGGCCCCAGTACTGACCCCTGAGGGACTCCACTAGATACAGGCCTCCAACTAGACTCTGCCCCATTGACCACAACCCTGTAACTTACAATACCTTATAAAACCCTCACAATAAACATATGCATGACTAGAGTCACTCAAGCTCCACCTGAAAAGTAAAAAATAGTATAAAAATGTCCCAAGAGAGAATGAACTTTAGGGAAGATAACACCACAGTCAGGGAAGACATGACCACCAGCTACCTCTGACATCTGAGATCAGCCAACAGGCTGAGCCTCTCTTTCCCCCCTCATAGGGACACGTTTGGGTAAGATTCGAACACTTGGCTATGTCAAGTTCTTTCCCATGATACTTAGAAAATCTTTATTAAATTTCATTATAATTTAATATATTTGTAGCCAGGCTATATCTTCTATACTTTTGCACATGCTTTGCAGTCAGTCACTATCACCAACAATCAAAACAAATTTGTGTATTTGTTACTTCAATAAACTTTATTTAATTCCGATTTGGTCATGTGAGTCCCTCTTGGCACTTGCGTGCTGAGTTTGGCTGTGTGAGTTCATGAGGGAATGCTGCCGCTCTGATGAAGGCTGGCTGTTTGAGTCCAGGGGCGCTGCCTTATCGAAAGTGCATTGGAGCGGCGTGTCAGTAGTCCAGAATGCTAACACTGAATTGGGCATTAATCAGAATCTAAGCCTAGCCACCCCCAGCCCCTCTGGTATCTGAGGACAAACTGGAATGCAAGGGGGTTTAGTTTCTGTGAAACTGATTTGTCCTTCTTTTTGACCTAATGTTTATATCTTCAAGTCATGTTAAGGAAATTTAGATATTAATTACAACTAGTTAAATATGAATTAAGCACCTAGAATTTGAATCACTGTTGGAAATTCCAACTAAAACAATAGCTTATATTTTTATTGTGTGGTATAAGCCAGAAGTCTGTAAAGCCAGAAGGCCTGGGGTGCCTGTGCACACAGGAGAGACATATGTGCCATACATTGCTGTCCACAGGATAGTATAGTAATGAGTTGTTTGCTGTATTCTTGTTCATCAAACTTCACCAAGTCATTTCACACATGTGTGACTGTGTAACAGTCAGAAGCTGATAATCTTAAGGTTTGTTCACCATGCAAACCCAATACAATTCTGCAATACTTACCTTTAAAATATTCCCATTTACATGACACACCTTTCTTCCAGTTTTCTTATCCTTAATTACACAGCTAGACAGACATTTAGAGTACAGTGTCTCAGTAACACTAGTTTAGAATGAGGTGAACCTCCAAGAACTAGTCCTCATTTAATATCAAAACTGTAGACAACATTTATATTCTGACAAATGAGCAATTACATACCTTTTCACTAGTGCAGAGTCTTTTTAACATCACAGGAAAGTATACATGTGAATGTTTGCATTTTAATGAGATTGTACATGTGATACGGTACAGATGTGTGCAAATAGCAGATCAAGCAAAATATATGGTAAGACGCTAGCAGAAAATAACAAATTTTCCTCTTCTCCTCTGTCTTCAGGCAGAAAATATACATGTAGAGCTGTTCAAAATGGACAATTTTCCACTTTTTTTATCTCATTTTAAAAGATATTTTTCTTCCTTTGCACTTTCCCTTTTGATTTGTATGTAAGTTTTCAGTTCTACAGCATCAGCTTCAGATTTATCCTGTACAGGTTATTACAAGTTTTTATTTACTTGCTCCTTCAGGTCCCTGAAAATTAATATATGTCATAATCCAGAGGGAGGAATCCCGCCTGTGAAACATTATTCTGTATTTCTTCAAACAAAGAGTTTTCATTGAATTACTCTGTTGGGCAATTCTTGTATCTAATACAATATATTCAGCTTTCTTAACAATGAGTGTAGCAGAGTGAAGAATTTTGGCCAGGGCTGACAGAACAGGAAAACATGCATTCAACATTTCTACAATAGAGCAAAGTTTAGTTGGCAGTGATTCATGGGGTTATGTTATTATTTACAGTATCTCAACAATTTAATATCCAAATACTTACACGTCTTCCCCCCGATATATGAATAGGGCTCTAGAAATAGGAGTACCTATAACAGTTAGTCAGTGACACTGTAAGTGCATATGCAACTAAACCCATTTCCAAACCATATTTACCGTATTCTCATTTTTTCTTTTACATTTCCGCATCTGCTTATCTTGTAACTGCAAAGCACTCCCTGTGACTGCTGCCTGTTAGTCTGCTTTCAAACATCTCAGCTGCAGTATTTGCCTATCATTATCTATTTGTGATTTCCCAATTAGTCGTGTTATATTGACAGCTTAATGCCTTGATTTACCTACATCATCAAAAAAATGTAGCATGCTACATATTTTGGTATTCCAGACTATGTAACACTGATATTTGCTCAAGAAAGTATTTTCAGCCACCTTAGGTATTCGTGATTTCCATAAACATAAAATGTGAAATCAGAATATATAAAACCTCATACTCGCCTTCCAAACCTCAAAAACAGCTCCGGTACTTCTTCAGATGATATGGATTAGCAATAATCACATTCACTAGGATTGATTTATGTCACCTTTGATTCATTAGTTATCTTAAATTTTCCAAGACTGGGTTTTGTCTTCATGTAGTTAAATTATTACCCTGACTTCTCTGGAGTTGTATAATCTGTCACTGTATATTCTCTGCAATCCATATTGTAAGCCATTTGAAGCAAAGTTGGTTTTATTTTCTTTGTCTATTTACACATTCCTTGGTGTTACATGCCTCTAAACCTGGCTTGCAGTTCCTGTGTGTTGTCATGGTACAATCTAACTCCCTTCTATAACTTTTGAACAGGAAATAGAATTTCTCACCAGCTGGCAGGTTTCTGATGTTCATCTTGAAACTAAGATAACTGCTAGGAATTTAATAATTCCACTGCTTTGTCAAAACATTAAAATGTCTTCTCATGGTATGCTCATCTGTTTAAGCAAATACGACATACAGTTATCCACAATTTACTAAAGATTTACAGATCCTTTAGGACACAATGCACTAAAAGTGAACAGTATTTCCCTTGAAGTTACTCATCAAGGCATAGTTTAAAAATGTCTAGACACCTACACCACTTTTCTAGGCCCCTAAATTCTCATTGATTTTCACAAGCCTAACACTGCATTCACAATCAATATTGCTCACAGTTAAATATCTTCTTATTCTGCCAGTGTGTCTTAAGTTGCATTAGATCTTTTGTGCTTTCCCTGCTCTAGAGTTCAGTAATGCCTCACTAACACTTGGTATTACTATTGTCTGATTTCTAAAGCAAGATGTTCAATGATCTGCATACAACCTGTTCTGGTACAGTCAATGCTAAGTTTTATGTAGATCAGCTGTACTCCCCCATGTGCCTTTTCAAGCCCTGAGTGGCAAAGAATTTGCATAACATCGTTTTAGTAAAGACTCAGATCATCTAGGTCCAGTTTTAACAAAATACAGCTTCTGGCTTTCCACTGAAGCAGATAGTGAATAGTTGCTGAAAGTAGTGTTGGAATAGCTGTTGAAGATATGCTTATGCAGATTGTGCATTTCCTTCATACTATGGCTTCAAAATTAACTACGGACTTGATATGAAGAGTGAAATTTCCATTGTCCCAAAAGAGTTGTTAATAACTAATCAATCTCAGGGATATTTTTTTACTTTATTGATAGAACTCTTTTTCAAACAACAAAATAAAATAACAAAAAGTTGCCATTCTCTTGATTTGATCTAGATTTTTTTTTTCTTTTTGTAATCAAAATATAACATCTATCCTCATATGGAATTCTTCTTTTTTGTGTCATGACTTTCACCTACTCATATTGAAATTGTTATTTTAAAATCATCTCTGAAATTAATCTGAACAAATTATTTTAAAACATTAACAACAGGTTTTTCTGTGAAAAGATAATAAGGTCATCTATCAATTCATTTCCACCAACTACATTCTCAAGATTAAGCAAGCTTATATTCTTACATTTTATTATTTTCATTGGCCTACATGAGTTTACACAATGATGATTGGTAAAAAGAGGGCACCTACTTCTGTGAGCCTTTTCTTAAATGCTACATATCCATAATGTTACAAGTAGTTCTATTCCAGAAGCAACAAACTTTTTTTCATATTAATGAACTAAATTTAGATATAAACTACTGTATATGGAAGGAAGAAAACATTTGGTGTCCTTTTACTAGAGTGTTACAGTACATTTATAAGATGGAGTCACACACAAAAAAATTTAGGCTTTCGAAACGCTTAATATTCAGTACTACCCATCTAAACTGCGTGCTGAAGAATTCTGTGGATTGACAGAATCATTGAACAGTTTGGGGTGGAAGGGACCTTTAAAGGTCATCTAGTCCGACCTCTCTGCAATGAGCAGGGACATCTTCAACCAGATGCTTAGAGCTCTGTCTGATCTGACCTGGAATATTTCTAAGGATGAGGTTTCTACCACCTCCCTGGGTAACCTGTTGCAGTGCTTCAGCACCCTCCTTACAAAACATTGACTCCCTAAATCTGGTCTGTAACTAACTTCTTTTAGTTTAAAAACATTATGCCTTATCTTGTCTCAAGAGGCCCTACTAAACTCAGTCCACATCTTACTTATAAGCACCCTTTAACTACTGAAAGACTGCAATAAGATGTCCCCAGAGCCACTTCTTCTCCAGGCTGAACAACTCTTCCAGTGTTTCTTCGTAGGAAAGGTGTTCTACTCCTCTGATTATTTTTGTGGCCCTCCTCTAGACCTGTTCAACAGGTCCATACATTTATTGTGCTGAGGAGTCCAGAGCTAGACATAGTACTCCAGGTGGGTTCTCACCAGAAAGGAGTGGAGGGGGAGAACCCCCTCACTCAACCTGCTGGCCACACTTTTTTTAACAGAGCCCAGGATATGGTTGGCTTTCTGAGCTGTGAGTGCACACTGCCGGCTCACATCCAGCTTTTCCATCTGGTACCCCCAAGTCCTTCTCGGCAGAGCTGCTCTCAATCCACTTGTCACCTATCCTGTACTATTACTAAGGGTTGCCCCAACTCAGGTGCAAGACCTTGCACTTGGCCCTGCTTAACCTCATGAGATATGTCAACCACAGTACGCAACTTGGTGTCATCTGCAAACTCTCTGAGGATGCACTCAATCCCACTGTCTATGTCATTGGCATCACTTGTCACAATATGAACTTCTGAGGGACATCAATTGACACCAGTCATTCAGGTTACGCTAGGTTAGGTTTTCTCCTGTAAACATATCTCTCAGATATTCATTTATATTGTCTTAATAGTGTTTCTGGGATTATTTTTCTCTATTATCTTTCTTCAGCTACATTATAATTAAATTTGGTTATAGCCCCTTACATTACCAAGTTATATTTTTTTCCATGTATACTCATTTTTTATCCCTTTCCTTATTAGATATCCTTCTCCTAGCTCCTTGTGTCTCTGATGAGTACAGTTAAGTAGATAACCTTCTGGTTTGGAGCATGTCTATAGAATATCTGTCATCGTTTTTTCTATTTTTTCTAATGTTTGATGAAATGGGCTAGAAAGCAGCATTAAAAAAAAAAGAAAAAAAAAAGAACAAGGTTATCTAAGTGAGACATCTAAGGAAATTCATGTATATCTTTGAGTATTTGGATCTCTTTTTGAAGCCAAATCTGACCACTGACTTTGTCATATAGAAGGGGAAGCACATTCTGTAGTCCCTTTCTTCAGTCATCTCTTTCTGAAGCTTCTGAAGCATTGAATTCCTCCTCTACATTACTAGAGTTTGTTATATATTCATTATTCATCATTGCTGAAAAAAAAAAAAGGATGTTTTTCTGCTAGATAAACTATCTTTATTCCATACAGGGATGCCTTTCCTGGAGGAACTTTAACAGCAAAAAAAAAAAAAAAATAATGGGGAATTTATTTATTTATTTATTAATTTCAGACTAAAACCCACTTAGCCTGGATAGCAAACCTGATCATTATTCAACACTGAGCATCCTTTTCTACTTCTTTTTTCTCCCGTCGGAAATGCACTTCAAACAGCTAGCTTTATAGCTTGAAAGGACATGGAAGTAAACACAAAATGTAGAACATTTCATGTTAATAAAACCTATCTGGTCTTCAGGTAAAAGATGACAAATGAGAATTTCATTGTATCTTTGAAATCTTTCTTGTGTATGAAGAGTGCCATATGCCAGAATTTTGCAAACTTGATTGTGTAATGTAATTGATGAGAGAAGAAAAACACAGCAGAATTGAGGACCTCACAAAGCTGAGTTAATGTTAACAAAATGACTGATTCAGATGTCTGCTTTATGCTCAGCTCTGAAAGTAATTATAAACATACATATGTAATGATTTTTCAACTTTAAATGAAACATTGCTGGCAAATCTGTCTTTAAAGAAGATGTATCCTTGTTAGTGAACACCTATCTTCTTCTAACATGGAACACATTTCTGTACATTGCACTGTTGAAATAAAATAAGTGGATAATTGCTTTTACCACACAGACTAGAAATACCCTTACGTTAGGGAAAACCCCCCTAAAATATGTTTTTTGTTGTTATTTGTAAATATGCATGAAAATTAAACCATAAAACTAGTCAAATGAAGAAATATCAGTGAGCTATATTCCTAAATATGGTCTAAAATGTTTAACTGTCAGAGGTAATAATTTATAAAGTAGGACTGCAGATATTTTCTTGATAGATCTGAGGGGCATGTTAATGGAGCACAATGAAGACAGATAACTCCATTCTAATACCATCGAGCAGACAGCAGTCTCATGAAATGCATCTCTGCCACTGCCCATCAATCTCACCATGATGGCTGCTTAGATTAGACATAGAAAAAGTACTCCTGTGAATCTTTAAGAAGCTATTTCTGTCTTTTGTGAAGTTGTTTAACTTTATTTTCATTTTATGGGTTTGGCTAGGTTTTAAAGCATACAGAAGCCTACAGAACTACCCTTATAAAATCCCATTAAAACAATTGTTAGAATGTCTTGGGTTACAATATGTAACCAAA
>NW_009705641.1:2742-3000 GCF_000703405.1 Apaloderma vittatum | reverse complement strand
CCGCTACGGGCTGCCTGGCCCTCCAGGACCTCCAGGGCCACAGGGTTTGCCAAAAGAGACCATCGAGCGTCCGGGCAAGAAGGGCGACAGGGTGAGTACCTCAGCCCCTAACCCAGGCACCTCAGCTTCCTTGGACACAGTCATCTGGCCCCGTGGGGCCTCTCTCTGCCCCTCGTCCCTTCCTCCTTCTCCTCCTTGCCCAGACTGGAGTGGGATCCCTTTGCAGAGCCCCAGGCCAGCCTCTTGCTGCTCTCTGAC
>NW_009705641.1:0-2480 GCF_000703405.1 Apaloderma vittatum | reverse complement strand
CCTCCCATCCCCGTGCTGGCTCTCTGAGCCAGCCTCTGCCCATTCTTTCCCTGTGCTGGGGGGTCTCCATTACCGACAGGGTCACTGCTGTCTTTTGTGTGCGTGTCCCAGGCCGAGCGTGCTGGGCAGAGACTGCCCATCCTTGCCTCAACTGAAGCCGCCACATCCCATCCCATCCCACATCATCCCATCCCATCCCATCCCACCCCATCCCCGCGACCCTGGCTGGCAGACACATGCGTTCATCTCCTGGGCTGTTGTTTTTCAGGGCACCCAGGGAATCCCTGGCCCCCAAGGGGATCCTGTGAGTACAGCCTTATCCCTCTCCAGCATTGCTCCCCACCCTGTACCACTTCCTCACTTTTGTTTTTCCTTCTCAGGGGCCACGGGGGCCAACAGGACTTTCTGGCCCAAAAGGGGAGAAGGGCGAGCCGGTAGGTGATGGGCTTGGGACTGCCCTGGGGAGCAGTGGGACCCTGGCAGACATCTCAGGCCCCTGCATCTCCTTGGTGGGCTCCTGGCCTTGCGGCACTCTGATCTCCATCCTGTACTGGGCACACAGCAGAGCACATGGGGACACTGATTTTTCTTCACCCTCTTTGTTCAGGGAGAACCCAGGGTGATTGCGGATGGAGGACTGGGCCAGAAAGGGGAGCCGGGCATGCCGGTAGGTATGGGGGTGGTGATGCGAAGGGCCAGCACCCCCAGCCCGTGCCACAGCCCCAGCTAATGGAGCACCTCTGTCCTCCAGGGCAGGCCCGGACCCCCCGGGACTCCCGGCCCAAGGGGACCATTTGGTGATCCAGGCCCCCCTGGTCCACTTGGACCTGTGGGGCTACCAGGACCTCCAGGAGAATTTGTGAAGGTATGTGTCCCACAGTGCCATGTGGGACAGCTCTGGGGACGTTCAGACCGACAGAGGGAGGAACAGCCAGCAGCTTGAAGCTGCTCCCCCATGTGCTCCTGGTCCTGCTCATGGGCTGTGTCCCCCCACCAGCTGTGCCCACGCACACAGATATGTGCTTGAGCTGTTGCTGGCACTGGACGGTGTGAGGAGAGGCACATGGCACTTGTATGCCCTGATACCACTGATGATGGGCTCTGACTAGCATGTTCCTCTTCTCTCTGAGGGTCGCACGGGAAGAGCCCAGACCTATCCTTACATGAATTTTTGTGCCTTTACAGGGGGAGAAGGGTGACCGAGGGGAAAGGGTGAGTGGATGTGTGTTTCCCTGGCTCCTCTGCCCTGCTGGACAGAGGTCCCATGGGTGCCTGGGGGCATGGCAGCCTCCCCAGGATGCTGGGGAAGACTGAGCCCCCTGGGGACATCACATAGGGGCTAATCCCTGCCTCTGTAGGGTCCCCCTGGACTTGTGGATGGGGCAGCACCTCGAGGGGAGCCCGGTGCCCCGGTGAGTCCAGCCCCTGGGGATGGCAGAGGGGAGCAGGGCCACAGGGGACATGTGTCCCCAGGGGCTGAGCTGTGCTTTCCTGCAGGGTCTGCCTGGGGATCCCGGACCCCGGGGACCTGCTGGGCCCCCTGGCCTGAAGGGAGAGAAGGTAAGAGGGTGGAGGGGATGCTCCACGCTGGGGCCAGACCCTGCACCACTCTCCAGCAGGGCTGCCCGTTCCTATCTCATGGGCGTCCCGATCTCATGGGCATGGCTGTTGCCCTTCCTAATTCCCAGGGTGACAGCAAGGAAGGTTTTGCAGGGCCACCTGGCCGCCCCGGGGACCCAGGAGACCGGGTGAGTTTCCTGAGAGAAGGTAAGGCAGGCAGGAGCCAGCTGAGCCCTAAGGACACCCCAGAGGGCTCCCATGCTGGACAGCCTGGGCTTTGGCCCTGCCATTCTGGACATGGCAGCTTCTTCATCCTGCTTTGCAGGGCCCTCGGGGACCTCCAGGGGAGCAGGGCAGGAAGGTGAGTGGTGTGGGGACCAAAGGGATGCTCTTGCATTGCCTTCAGTGGGGGGAAAAAGGGTCTGGGTGCCATGTCATGACCTGTACCATCTCCCACTGGTCCTGCTGCCTCTGATTCCATCTTCCTCCTACTCCAGGGAGACCGTGGGGCACCAGGCGAGCTGGGAGAAACAGGCGAGAAGGTGAGATGACACGAGCAGGACCGTGCCATTGGGCAGCGTTGGCGGGTCCTGGTGTCCCTGTGGCCCCATGGTGGCAGTGCCTGTGGGTCACCGTCACAGCCTGATGGTGTCGGATGGAATGTGGTGCTGGGCTCCAAAGGGCTCTGGGACAGGGGCAGTGTGGCGTGGAGGGAGGAAGGCTCCCTGAAACCCTCTTCTGCTTCGCTCTGCAGGGGGACCGTGGCGTGCCGGGCCCAGAGGGTGAGAAGGTAGGTGGGTGGCTGGGGTGACTCCGGCCATGCCAGAGCAATGCCTGCTTGACCCCAGCACAGCGTAGGAGGATGTCAGTAACACCTTCCTCTTCCTCTCCTCCTGCAGGGTGAGGCGGGAGCCCCAGGA
>NW_009705640.1:12178-14577 GCF_000703405.1 Apaloderma vittatum | reverse complement strand
GAAGAAGAAAAAGAAGGAAGAAGAAAAAGAAAAAAAAGGAAGTCAAAAGAAAAGAAGAAAAAAGGGAACAATTGGAAAAGAAAAAAGAGGACGGGAAGGGCAGGGCCCAGTGGCTCCTCACTCTGGGTCAGGACAGAGCACACCCGGGACACGTTCCCGCTCCAGCCCTCCCTGTACGACCCCTCGAGCCAGCCCTGCTCCCCCTGCCCATCCCTCCAGCGATACCAAGAGAGGATTGTTCCCCCCTGGACCGAATTCAGGTGTCAAAGGGCTCATTCCACACGCGTTTGTTGAAGGTGTCAGAAATTACAGGGCTGGGGGGAAGACTTCTCCCATTCCACCACTTACGTATGGGACGGGACCAGTCAGAAGAGGGAAAGGCAGGAAAGGAGACGCAAGGTCACAGGGGGACCTGCAGGTGGTTGGGGCTCCTCGAAATCCACCCTGCCGGCTGCTTTTCTTTGCATCTCAGTGGTAGCAGAGGCTGAGAACGGGGATTTACTACAGAAAGCATATTCAGGAGAAGAATTTTGCATGTGTCATCGTTTGGCATCTCCTTAAACCAGAGCGACTGAGTCATCAGTAGGTGACTGGAGCCAGCCCTGCTCTAGAAATGAGGAAACCGAGGCAGCGAGCAGGGTGGCGAGAGCACGAGAGGGTGATTCTCCCTCAGTGGTCGCGCCAAAACTGCTGGGAGAGCTCGGTGAGGCTCGGGTGCCTTTCGGGATGGGCTTCTTCTCGGGGTATGGAGGCAGGACAGCAGTGGCAGCCGGGCGGTCGCTGCGAGGCAGGAGGAGCACCAACCGCAGAGCCAGCCTGGCTTCGGCAACTCTCCGAGCTGGAAAGCCTGTTCCGCTCCTGGGAGAATCCCAGCAGAGCCAATGGACATCAAGGCGGGAGAACTGGGAGATGACCCATTGTGGTGTTCAACCGAGGCTTGAGGCAAAGCTGGGCTCCAGAACCATCTTTCTGGGTTAGTGGCTCCGGCACCTGCTTGGAACCACGCCAACAAAGCCTGAAGGGGTGCAGGACTGCCCAGAGAGGTGGGAAGGGAGGCTGACAGGGTATCAAATGACCCCCAAGTCAGGTTTGTTGAGAACTTTTGGGTTTGAAGGAAGATACATACATACATTTTTTTTTGAGAGAGAGTTGAATTTAAGCTCAAAGCCCATTCATAAACGTCTCCATGGTTCTGACACTGAGCTGATTTGATTTGCAGAATATACACAGAAGACTGGTCCTAGATGCACAAAAAAAGCCACTGTCACCTGGGTGCACTGAGGGCAGGGAGCCTGGCAGGGCTCTGCTGGGTGCTGCGTGAGCGCCCGTCTGTCCTGGTGCTGCTGGATGAGCCCAGACCCCTGTGATTCAAGGACACACTCGTTTTCCACGTGGGTGTCTCTGCTCTGCAAAAGAGAAGTGAGAAGGATTCTGCCCTCCTGATGTGCGGCTGCTCTCCCCATGGGCAGGCATAAAAGAGCTTCGTGGAGTTCGCTGAGCTTTTAGTCAATTCATCAGCAGAGCTGCAGGTGCCGAAGTGGGTTAGCAGAAGAAAATCTCAAGGAAATAAGCAGATGGGTGACGAGCAGCCAGCAAAATAAAATCACCGGGTGCTTTGTCTTGCTTTGCTGGAGCAGCTGATAAGTGCACAGAGCACTGCAAGCACGGGGGTACAAATCCTGCTGCCCTGTTGTGAAGAGGAGAGGGCTTGGGCCCTGCAAAGCAGGTTTCTCAGGAGCTTCCCCCCCGCAAGGCGGGAGGCGTCACCGCGCCTTGTCACCGCAGCCTGGCAGGAACGCAAGTGCAGCGCAGAGCCCGTTGGCTCTTGGTTTCAAACGCATGGGAATTCAGAAGCGTTTTTGAGGGTCTGAAGGGAAAAGAGAAGAGATAAAGAAGAAAGGAGGTGAATGCAAGAACTCGGGTGTTTCTATAGCAGCAGCAACACCCTGTGATCAATGCGGGGAGCAGGTGGGGACCGCATCCACGTCACTCATCACAGCGTGATGACAGTGCTGTCAGCAGGCAGATAAGAACCGCTTCCTCGCGCAACTGATGTCCCACCACACGCCTCTGGGCTGGATCCCTTCCCCGCGAAGCTGCGGGCGACGGCGGGAGGAAGAAAGGGTCTGGGTCTGCTCGGGGAACCTGCGGGAGAGAGGGAGGAGGCAGAGCCAGGAGGGAACTCCAAGGACTCGACGTGTGCCGCGTTTCTGCTGGCTTTCCCTGCCTGAAGGACTTCTGTGGTGCACGTGGCAGGCTCCCCCAAAGAGCCAAGCGAGACCCGTGAGAGGCTGGTGAGGACGAAGGCTGTGGGGAAAAGTGGGGGATCCGTGTTCCCCCTGAGAGCGGCGTGAAGGGGAAGCTCCGTGGGGCAGCGGGGAGGAGCAGGGGGCAGAGCA
>NW_009705640.1:11132-12163 GCF_000703405.1 Apaloderma vittatum | reverse complement strand
CCCGCAGCCACAAGTGTCCCGAGGACAGGAACTGTGGGAGCTGGTGGTGAGTCAAGAGAGCAGCTGAGAAAACACATTAATGCACCATAAAGAATGTCTCTGCTTCCCAATGATCTTTTTTATTACTATTATTTATTCATTTATACGCTGCTGCCTTGCTTCTTTTTTTTTTCCTGTTCTTCTTTCTTTTTTTCTTTTCCTTCTACCAGGCCTTTCAATGCCTCATACCACCCTCTCCACCCCGGAGACTGCATTTAAATACCGTCTGATCCTGAGGCAAAAAGCAAAGGGCTGGCTGGAAGCGGGCGCAGGGGAGACCATCAGCATGCCTGACACACGCTGCAGCTCCGGGGGGCGGAGCACCGTTTTCGGCGGATCCGGCCGCAGCTCCTCCATCGTCCAAATATTTAGATTCTAAAAAGGCTAGGATAGAAACACCAAGAAAAATAAATATTTTACAAACACAGTAACCGAAAACCTAAACAGGAACCCACCGCTTCTCTCTGCCCAGTGCATGCTACCGAATCGGAGCGAGCTCCACATATATTTCACAGCTGTGGCACTGACACTTTATTTCCTTACAAAGGAATGCTATGCGGCCACGGCGGAACATCAGGCAACTTTTATATAGTTTGGGGAATGAAGCAAACTTATCTCGAGATGCCGGGCAGCGCGCGGGCTGGTAACGTCACGCTGCTCCCCACGGCACTGCCTTGGCACGGATTTGGGAAATTAAAACCCCGGGAAAAGCACGTGGGGAGCCCGGATCTGCCCGAACTGCGGGTGGGAAGCGCAACGGATGAACGCCTCGGGGTGGGCTGAGAGCCCGGCAGGACCATGAAGAACTGAACGAGCTGGGCAGGGCCCCGGGAACGTCGCCGTGCCTTGCTTCCAAAGCCCAGGGCCCTGCAAAGCCCCTGCTCCTCCGCCAACCCCAGAACACGTGCCGGGGACCCGCAGCATCGCCCGCGGTGCGCTCTCCCAGAGCAAGAAGTGTGGTCCCTCCGGCGCTCAGGCATCCCACATCCCAT
>NW_009705640.1:10870-11109 GCF_000703405.1 Apaloderma vittatum | reverse complement strand
GCTCCCTTCCCTCCTCGGGAAGTCGCCGAGCTCTTTCAGTCAGCAGTTTTTCTTGCTCCTATTTGTGGTCTCTACAGACCAAAGGAGACTTTGTTTTTTTGATTCGCCCCTTGGGGGGCCCCTCAGGAGGTGGTAGGTGCCTCCCAGAGACCCACATCCCCTTCTGGGAGTCAAGGGCGAGGGCAGATGCTCCCGAACCAAAGAGGAACAAGCTGTTTCACTGCGCGGGGCTGTGGATG
>NW_009705640.1:3916-10670 GCF_000703405.1 Apaloderma vittatum | reverse complement strand
GTGCCGCTAGCTCCCTTGCTCTGCCCTGGGCTGTGCTGGAGTGCTTTGTCTTGGTAGTTGGGCTTTCTTCTTGTTGTTGTTGTTATTTTTAATCCGCATATTGTTCTGGATTTGCGTCAGAGACAGCAGGTTGGGGAAATGTGCCTGGCTCTTGGAGCGAAACGTGTCAAGGTTGGAAATGCCCCCCGCTCCAGCTCCCAGCCCGGGGGGAGGACGTGGTGCCCCCGGCACGGCTCCGCCGCCCTGCAGCGCCATCCACTGGGTCTTCCACTGGGTCTGGCAGGGCAGTGGGACGAGCTGCCAGCTTTCCTCTCACGGCTTTCAGCAGTTTTTATCCACTCACTGAGCCGCAAAACCAAGGCCTTGATGTAAAAGCCCGAGGAGTCGTGGCGCCCGAGCGGGCAGAGGATGCGGTCCTGCACGGCTGCATCACGCTGGGACCCAGCTCCTGCGTGGGACAGGAGCTCAATGCACCCCTGAGCATCCCACCTGCAGAGACGGACTCCTTCTACCCGCCCTCCTCAGCCTTCCCAACAACCTTTTGGTAGCCATGCCTCAAGGAATTGAAAAAAAACAACAAAAAAAACCCCAACCCACAACACACCAGGATCTCACTGAAAGCAACCAACTGTTCTCCTCGCATGCAAATGTTGCTGCTCTTTTGATTTTAAATGGCTTTAACGCTGAGTTCATCTGCTAATTCCCCTCCTGCCCCTCGTGCATTGTATATTAGCAGAAATGTTGTTCTGTATCATGAGCAGTTTATTTTATCAAGTTTAAGAGAAAATCCCATACTGAGATGCTGCAGATAAATATTCATTGTCACATCTGCTTTAGTTTAAGATTGTTGCCTAAAATGTTAAAAATACAAATATATTTGGCGGGGGAGAGACTGGGGCGGGAGGGTTGGTGCGGGCTGCCGAAGTCTGGGACCTGAGCGCAGCTCGTCCAACGTTTTATCACCAGCAGGGAGAGGAATCGCAATAAGGGTAAACCTCACCTGAGTGAAAGAAAAAGGGAACAACAGCCCTGACCTCTGTGAAGAGTCTGTCCAGGCCAGACTCGAGACACGCAGCGATGGGGCAGCGCTGAGGGGACTCGGTTTGGCGCAGTCGACGCTGTCCCCACTCCGGAGACAAACAGAGCCCTTCCCTCCCCGGGTCTGCCAGGCCATTGCCTCTGCTCAGCACTAAAATTCTATTTTACGTTTAAATAAAATAAACTAAGCTCGCCTGACCTTATTTTCTTTTCTCTTTGAAAGCTTTTGCAGCTCCACCGAACGCAGCCAGTGAATATGGGAAGGCATAATAATAAGGATAATGCTTTCCACTTACTGAGCACTTTATATTCTCCAAGCACTGTACAAACATTATCTAATTAAACAGAGCAAAGAAGCAGCCCTCTGCTCTGTCCTAGTGCTGGGAAATGGAAACAAGGAAACTCCGAACCAATATGTCAATAACATCAAAGTCCCATTGTCCTGGCCTTGGCTTTGTTGCAAAGGAATCCGAAATTGTCTCAGAGTTTCCAACGTGGCTTCAGGCTCTTCACACTTGGGAAACAAGTGTGAAAAAAGCGTTTCGGAGTCAGGAGACAAACCCCGATCAAAGTTGGCAGAAGTGGCCGAGGAGACCCCGGGACAGCAGCCTCCCCCTTTGATGCCGCCTCATGTGGGAGCCATCCCGGCGGCTCTCGCACACAAGCCCAGAGCCCGCTCCAAGGGCTGGCATCTTCCTCGGGCCCCTCTCATGCGCATCTGGGGGATGTTTCCTATTAAGGATTCACACTCTGGTTGAGTTACATTCCTAATTGTGGAGACTTTAACGGCCCTAATAGGAAACACACCCGCAGCGGAGTCCCTGTGAGTCATTCTCCCATCAGAGCGGTCCTCGGGACGGGTGCCACATGGCAGGGACGCGCCCCACACGCCGACCGGTGAGGGGGGACACAGGGCCAGGACCCCGTGGGGACCCCCTCTCCCATCCTCTCAGTGCGGGGTGCTGAGCGTTCCTGGGTGGGACGGTGTCTCCAAGGAGATGCTCTGCCCTGGCCAGCCTGCTCCTGCAGGAGCACCTCGGGGTGCAGGAGGGGTGTGGGACAGAGCCTGGCGCTCGGTGCCACCAGGGAACAACCATGGACGTGTTCTGCAGACCTTTGCTTTGGGGTGTCTACCCAAGCGGAGCAGCACGTAGCTGCTCTTTGGGGGCTCATAAATGGGAGCACAGGGGCTCCAGCAGCTCCAAAAAGGCTCCTTTTAGCCTGTGCCCAGAGAGGGGGGTGCCTCGGCCCCACCTCCTGCAGCAGCTCTGGGGTCCGGGCTCTCACCCCAAAGGGCAGCTTGTTGTTCAGCAAACCGAGGTGACCTTGGGGCACTGCCTGTCTGTGCCGGTGTCCCGTTCATCACCGCGACAGCCCGCAGGGCTCCAGGAAAAGGTCACCTGAGCTGTACCAGCCTTTCCCTTTCACATTTATGCTCACGCCAAATTAATTCTTCATCACATACCCAAATGCCCCCATTGCAATTAATTATTTGACGGTTTTTGAATGAGGCTCGTTTCAGGTGCCTCCCTCCCATCGCTCTCTCCATTATTGAGACACCAAAGAGAAACCACGAGCCCATGCGTTTTTAGGACAAAATTCCCTAATTCCAAGGATATTCTGGGTGAATCTCAGCTTATTTTTCTGTGTCTGCTTGACACAGAATGCAATACCTGGTGATGTCAGACAAGCCTCTAGGGCCCTCAGCTCTCATTACCAGCCTGTCTAATTAAGGAGAGATGCTGTTGCTGACTGCTTCTGGTGAGTGACGGCAGGGATGCAACAAATGCCAACCCCCGTCACACAACAGAAAGCACCGAGGTCTGTGCTTTTAGGGTCTGGATCTCCAGAACAAGGAGAAACACCTCCAAACCCCGCAGAAGAGCTGGCGGGAGCCTGGATCCTCATCTTATCTGAGCAGACCCATGCCAGCTACTAATAATTAGCAAGGGGCTGGGTGATAACGAAGATAAAATGAGCTGGCCCCCACCCCGCCCATCCCAGATGGAGGTTTGGGTTGTGAAAACGAGGTACTTAAGGTTCCCATTGCTTTGGCTCTCAGGCTTGGACCCTCCTTACTATCTGCTGGCTCCTTAGTGGCCCCTGGCTCGGTGCAGCATTTCCCAGGACACTCTCGCTCAGGTTGGGGACGGTTGGCGCGGGGTTTGTGGCACGGGGGAAGAGGGGGAGCTCTTGTTTTTGTTCTGCTACAGTGGGAATGTTTTTCCTCCTGTTATTCATCAAATTCTGCTGGAATGTAATACTCACCAGCTCTAAATAGCCTCTTGCACTAACAGTGATTGATGGTTTCCAATGAGTCCGTAAATGCTGCCCCTCCTCAGCCCTGCACTTTCTCTCCCTTTTCTCCCTATCACTCCATCTCTCCTCTCCTCCCTTTCTCTCTCCCCCTCTCCCAGGCTAGAGAAAAGCTGATTGTGCTGTTTTTACGTGAATTGATTTGTTTTCTGTTTCTGCTGTGTTTTGGGATAGGAAGACATCAGGGGTTTTTAAAAGAGCAGTGAAATGCCACGGCCAATGAGGCCTGACTAGAAATTCCTCAGGTTATTATCTCTCCGATTAGGGAAATCTTGGGGAATTTCTGTACCGAAAGGCTTCAGGAGAGGAAAATGGCAAAGCTCAGCAGCAGCTGCCCCAGTTGTCCCAGCACAGAGATGATCATCTGGAACGGGCATCTCCGCCCGCGGGAGCGGGATGTGTTTCTGCAGGCTCAGGCCAGGGGGTGCAAGGAGATCCTGGTCCAGCATGGAGGGAACATACAAAAGACCCCCAGCTCTGGGGGAATAACGGGACCTTCCCCTGGGGTCGTTGCAGGCACGGAGCAGCCCGGGATGAGGCACTGAGAGCGGCCGCGTGCCTACAGGTGCTCCTGTAGTGGAAAGTGCTCAGCTCTTGCCTGGATGAGGCGGCTTCTACCAAGACACGAATCCTCTGGCAACGTGACTTTATGGGCTGGAGGCAGCAGGTCCCAGGGAACCACAGAGCCCAAGATTTGAGCTGAGGGAGGTGAATCCTGGGGAAGTCGCCCCTTTGGCTGCTCTGAACCCCAGAGATGGGGGAACAAATGCAAAACCTGCTTGCAGGGAGGGCACCGCAGGATCTGCGGGCAAAGCTGGTGGTGGTGAATGCAAACACGAGAAATTACCCCTGCCCTCCCCTTCCCTTCTGCTCGCTTTCCCCAGCAAAGCTCGCTGCTACCTGGTGGGGGCTGCCCTTCCCTTGGTAAGCCTGACCAGGTCCGAGGAGCCCTTGCTATCCTGTTCAAATTAAACTACCTGAGATAAAATCTGGGGAGCTCTTAGAGGGAAACAACTTAAAGAGATGTAAAACGGTAACTTGATTTACTCATTTGTTACTGAACGTTTGATTCCTCCCTGAACAGCCACCCAGCCAGCTGGGTTATGTGTCAAAGGGAAGAAAAAAAAAAAAATCCAATACAGGCAGATCCCTTATCAGATTCGCTGCATTAAAAGGATTTGGGGAATGCTAATGCAGACGCAGGGAGTGGGAGACGGGGCTGGGTGGGTACGGGGGGGCGGGGACAACACAACCCCTGCCCTGCGCCGTGGGGCCCCCGGGATGTCACAGCAGGGCTGGCAGGGCAAGTGCTGGGTGGGGTAACCCCCAACCCACCCAAAGGTGGGCTCCCAGCCCACGCCCGGCCTCCATAAAGACCATTTCTTGCCCAGATTTGCTGGCTGGAGTCGCTTATCTTTCAGCACGTGGGTTAGAGACACACCTGAGCCTGCAGCGCGTCCCTTTTGCAGCACAGATTCGGGAGAAATCGCTCTGGTGGGCATCCTGTGGTTTCCCATGCGAGGGCACGAACGCTGGCTCCAAACTGGTTTGGAAGACCCAGCCCGAGAGAAGTCTCTCAGCACTGTCCTCTGAACAGCCCCGAGGCCACGGGGATGGAGGCAGGACAGAGCCAGGGATGGGGGCTCACATTCCCGCCGGGAAAACACCCCAGGATGAGGACCGGAGTCACGCGGAAGGCGGGGAGAATTGTTTCGTGAATTAACAAATGCAATTTGTTTCCCAAACAAATGCGATCAGCAAAGGGCAAGGTCAGGACAGCAGGAAACACACTTTGCTCATTCCTTTTGACAACTGCAGTTTTGTTTCAATTACTGATGTGCATCCTCCGTGATGGCCTCGTGAGCACGCTCTGGTCACCCTTGCCAGAACGATGAAGTCTTGGTAATAGGAGCCCTTCGGCGCGATGGCTGCGCTGTTAAACCTGTGCTGGGATGCGGAGAGAGCCGTTTCTGTGTGTCCAAATGATGAAGGGCAGATTAGCGAGGCCCTGCTGTATTATACTGTGAATATATTTAGCTACTCAATGTGATATAGATTAAGAGCAGCGGGGAGCCTGGCAGTTGCACTTCAGAGGGCTGGGAGGGAACATTTCCATTTAGCTGAGTTGACATTCGCTTTGCACGCACCTGTTTCACGGGTGTCCCGGCCCCGTCTCGGGGCTGCGTCCCTCCTTCCCCGAGGCTGCTTTACACCCCCTGACCTTGGCAGGAGCCTTCCAGTCCTGGCTGCAGCTTCAAGCTTGAGCCACGACACTTTGAAGGAGTTTGAGGGCTCTTTATTGTCCTTTTCAGGGCCGGGCAATTCCCTTCCCTCCAGCTGGTCCCCGTCCTTGGGGTGGGACAGCCTTCACCCAGCCCCTGAACCCACGTTTCAGGGCATGTCACCCTCTTGTTACCCTCATGCTTGGCTCCCTTCCCCTTCGGTGATGCTCAGAGCAAAGGCTTTTTTCCCTGGGATACCTCCCCTGCCTGCTATGCGTGAGAGCATCAGGCCTAGTTATCCCTGCGCGTGCCCGTGCAGCCCATTTATAAACTAAACGGAAATAAAAGTGGTCCCTGTGCTCCCGCCAGGGAGATGCTCATGGGTGCAGCCAGCAGCACCAGCTTCGCTCAGATTTGTGGTTTTTTTCCATATCAATACCCTGGGAGAAAAATCTGTTTTGCTCAAAGGAGGTTTCCCAAGAAGTCCTCTCTGCGGGGAGCCCTGGAGCGCTCTCCTCCTGCCCCACCGTGCCCTTTCAGGACAATCCCATATTACTTAGGTTGGAAATTCCCGAGAGCTGGAGAACTTGTCTGATTATTTGCAGGCACGCGGCCATTCTAGGGACTATATGATTTTAATAACCATCCCCACGCTGAGGCATGTGGCTTTAACAGCCCTCCGCAGCCCATCTTTCCACAGGGGTAATAGGAAACTTTGGAGACGTTGACAAAAAGCAAACTTGCACTCAGCGAAATGAAAAACAAAATAATAAGGAAAAAAAAATACCCCCTCCAAAACCTGTTTCAAGTCAACCAAAATGTTTTGCTCAATCGTAAACCAAACAGTCCATTTGCTTTCGCAAGCTTTCCTTTTTTTAAGCCCCTTAAGTGGGTTTAACTCAAACATAGGCAAATTTTGTCTGAAAACGTCATTTCAGAGCAAAACAAAAAAAAAATATTCGGAAAGCCTCCCTGGAAAACCATCATAACAAAATGTTTCAACGTCGCTGATTTTATCTGATTTCTTTCTTTTTTGGGGGGATACGATATTGCTGCCATTCAGTGCCTCGTCTTGGTTGACCTGCAACTGCCCTTTTTTGGAAAACAAACGACTCCATGGAGAAGTTTCTCCTGGTGCTGCAGCCCGAGCCTTTGCTCGACGGCTGCGAATGGGGACC
>NW_009705640.1:3369-3596 GCF_000703405.1 Apaloderma vittatum | reverse complement strand
TCCCCCCGTAATGGACGTGGGGATGGAGGCAAAGCAGGGGGTAACCTTCTGAAGGGTTTCTTTTATATGGGAATAAGTCATAATTAATGCTATCAAGTGGCAGAAAGGCAGCTTTGGGTAACGTGAGAAGAGCCTTATCTCTCCCCACGTCCTGCGGCTCTGGTCCTGGGGACAAGCAGGATATGTTTAAAAAAAAAAAAAAAATGGGGAGCGGGGCTTGGGATCGG
>NW_009705640.1:0-3268 GCF_000703405.1 Apaloderma vittatum | reverse complement strand
GGGTTGGGCTGGAGGTGGCCACAGGGAGAGCAGATGCAGAACACGGACCCCTCAGGAGTGCCGGGGGGGCACCCACGGGGTCCCTGGGGCAGGTTTTGGGTGCCACCAGCATCTGCAGAGGCTCTCGGGGCTTTCTGTGGGGTTCTTAGTGCCTCGGTCAGCCCCGAGGGGCTGGGCTGGGGACCACGTCTCTGAGGCGTGAGCTCACAGTGTTCGTTAGGCAATTTGGTAAATAGAAGCTGATTAGATGTTTCCCTGCCTGGGTCCTGAGAACCATATGTCGTTGTGCATTTACACTTTTGGGCGGAGATTGCTTTCTTTTCCTCTTCTCCTGCAGCCGGATCATGATGCCATGATGCTGCTTTCATCGCTGGCTTGGATCCATCCTCCCCTCTGGACCCGAGTCACCTGGGTGAGCACATCCCTGGTCACTGGGGGAAAGGCTGGGCAGGAGGGAACTGGTACCACCAAACTCCACATTGGGGGAGAATTTTGCCATATGGGAAAAAAAAAATGAAGTAGTTAAAACTGGTGGGTCAAAAAACATTCACCAACATGCCTACGCGGTGAAAAAGCCTCTGTGATCTCAATTACTGTCTTCTGTAAGGATCCTCACATAGCTGAAATTGTTTAGTTTCTGAAGAGCAACGATAAAAAAAAAAAAAGGTTTAGGTTTTATTTCCCTACTTTGGCTTCCCTTGGGAAAAAAGCCGGAGTGAGAGATTCCACGCATGCACACATGCACAGGCGCACACAAAAACCGTAACAAAACCCGAACAAACAAAAGCCTCAAAACTTTTTGCTTTATTTTTCTTTTTCGCTGAAAAAAAGAATCTGAACTTCTCGGAGAAACGAAAATGTGCCTTGCTTGTTTTGTCTTTGCGGCCTGCCCTTTCCTGGGGGAATTTGTTTCCTAGTCTGGAGCCATCCTTAGTCTTGAATCTCCCCTATTAAGGATAATACCAAAAGCTGCCCTAAGCAGGAGGAAACGCTAAGAGGGATGGAAGTGCTAAAAAGGAGGCGGTAGCTCTGTTCACCTTTGCCCCTGGCAGGAACAACCCTGTCCCGGGACGCTGCGCTGGGAAAATGGGTCTGGATGGGAAAACACAGAAGAAGAGAGCTCGCTGAGCTCCTGCCGGGGCAGACCCAGGGCCGGGGGGTGACACCCCTGTCCTGAACTGCCCCCCCGGCAGCATCTGCTCGACGGGGCTCGTTGCCGCCTCTCCGGCACCCGCCGCCTGGCTTGGAGCGCTGCACGAAGCTGGGGGAGCTTGCACAGCAGATTCTTCCAGCGCTCACCTTGCCATGTACCACTGGCAAAAAATAAAGAGTCGCCTTGACTCGCCGGCACCAGGCGCCCCGCGCAGCTGTCGGAGCAGCGTTCCCGGCTGCGCCCCGCGGACGCCCTCCTCTGCACCCACAGCCTCACGCCGGGGGCTCTCGCTCTTCCTCCACCCGTGATATCCACAGGAAATGAGCCGGTGATGCAAACCACGCTGAAAAAGTCCTGCCTTACCTCTGTTCCTGAGTCCCCGGCATCTCCTGCTCCTTTCGGAGCGCAGGGTCCCCCGAGGCCAGAACTGACGTGATTTTCCTGTCTCATGTGGCAGCAAACAGACTGTGGATGCGGGGCGAATAATAAACGGCGCAGAGATAAGCTGGCTGTCTGGGGGAGTCACGGCGCGAGCACCGGCAGAGGGAAAGGCGGTGGCGGAGGGAGGATGCAGCAGTTAGCGACGTCCAAATGGGATTAACTTGATAAATGTCACAGGGGGCTGAAAGGCAGGTGGTGGTGGTGGACATGTGGCAGCAAACAGACTGTGGATGCGGGGCGAATAATAAACGGCGCAGAGATAAGCTGGCTGTCTGGGGGAGTCACGGCGCGAGCACCGGCAGAGGGAAAGGCGGTGGCGGAGGGAGGATGCAGCAGTTAGCGACGTCCAAATGGGATTAACTTGATAAATGTCACAGGGGGCTGAAAGGCAGGTGGTGGTGGTGGAGCACCCGTCCTTCCCCCTACAAAAAACACCCCCGTGCAGAAGAATTTGGCTGCTGGGTGTGAGGGAGAGAGGACAGTGAGAGCAGAGAGCCTGAGGAGGAGGAAGAAGAGGATGACTCTGTGGACGTTTGGCAGATGCTCTCACGTCTCAGCGTGACTGGTGTCCCCTGTCAGCTGGGTGCTGGGGGGGCCAGCTGTGAAACCAGGAGGGCAGAGTCAGTTTTAGGGTGGGGAACACAGGGCAGGGAAAGCCGGCCCAGGCTGGGGCGGCGGAGGTGCAGAGGCAGGGGCCCCCGCCACTGACCTTTAAGTAGCTTAAAGGGTGTCAGCGAGCAGAGGGGAGGAGAGTGATTAAGACAGGAAGAGGAATGTGCAATTAGGAAGATGGGATTGAGGAAAGGGCAACAGGTAACAAATTTCAGGGGAATAATCCAACAGAGGAGTGAGAGACTCATCTGTGGGAAGAGATGAGAGCATCTCCTGCTGAGACTGAGCCGGAGGCGGGACCTCGCCCAGTCCTTGTGAGGACGTTACGTCATTTTTCACCTCTCTCAGTAACCAAGAAATCTCGGGGCGGTTTCTGTCGTGCCGGCTGGGATTGGACACTGATCATGCGCTTTGGCAGATGGGAGACAAGTTTTGTTTTGGGTGATCTGGCACTTTTTTAGCTTGGTGTGGGCATCTTCACAAGAAGCCGGGCTGGCCTGCCTCCGGCGAGCAGTACAGGGATGCACAGAAACCCCTTGTGGGCTCTGCAGCCCCAGGTGAGGTTTGAGGGGACTGAAACGAGCTGAGCAAAGCTCGGAGCCTGCGAGCCCGACGCTTGCCACAGCCGCTTCCGCGTAAACGGGAACGACTGCACCACACACGCTGGGCTTACTGTAGTATCAAGCTGGGGCAAGCAATGTCAAAGTTAGGCAGAAATTAGAGACAGAAAAGGCTGATTAGGGCACTTATTTCATCCTCTTACCAATTAGACAGGAAATTACTTAACTGCTTTATTTATTTATTTAGGAATGTACCACAGCAGGAAAAATTCCCCAACGGCAAGCTCTGTATCCTCGCAAAGGGAAGGCTGGAAGTCCAACTCCTGTGTTATTAAACACGTACCTCGAAGGAGCGTCTTACACAGGAAAAGCTGGGAAAGAAACATTTCCTTACAAGCCTCCGAGGGCACATGGGCTCCGCGGCCACAGGAGGGAAGAGGGGTCTGCTGAAGGCCCTGACACGCTGCCCTTCTGGATGACACTTACTGTATTTACCCTCTTC
>NW_009705639.1:10250-13654 GCF_000703405.1 Apaloderma vittatum | reverse complement strand
AAAGCTAGAAATCATTTAAAAATGCAAGAAAATAGGCATAAAGAAAATACATTTTGGTATCCATACCTGATAAGAACAGAAGAGCTCTGGTCAAGTCACTCATCTCTGTGTAATAATCATAAAATACTTTTCAAATATTGATTTCCCTTCTTTTGCCTGATGGCACAAGCAGGAGCACTTAAATACAAAATCTTGAACATCTGAATATGTAGATCTGATTCTCTTCTTATATGGAGAATATGCAATACCATATATATGTTGGAAACTTTCTCCCAAACTGAATCCTTTGAAAGTGCGGCAATACTCAGTAAAGAAAAAACATAAAGTGTTTTCATTTGAAAACTACTGTGAAAGAAGAGACTATTGCAAGTAGAGGTAAATGAAACACAGCATAATATGAATGCAGACATAGCATCATAATCTTCCTGATAGTCACTGGTTTCCTAATAAAAAGCATTGCCTATTACCTTTTAGGCATCAAGGCTGAAGAGAAACTTCAGGATGGCAAGATATTCTGACAAGGGTTCATTCTATATCACTACAGAATTATCACAATACATGGTGATTATTTGATAAGAATGGTGGAGGAAGAAGGGCAGAGGCTATGTTTCATGTCAGTGAGAGTATACTTTGAAAATTAAAGTTTAGAAAAACACATTTAAAACAAGTCTTTAATTTTTTGAGGTGTACTGGAAGGCAGAGAAACTTAATTCTGTAGAGTTTAGTGAGATATAAGTAAAAGTTACCTGCATTAATCTATAAGCTAATAACAGAAATAAATTTCATCCAATATATGTTTGTACTTAATTACAAATAACCCTTGAAACAGTGACTTGAAATGAAGATCTCAAACTAAAGTATTCTCTTAACCAGGAGACTATAAAGCTATTTTCTCCATGAATCTCAAATTAAATTCCTCTAGTTCAAAAGAAACACTAGCAAGTGTATCATTTGCTGGCTAGAACATTCTCATGGGAACTATGAAGTTTAATTTTCTGAGGTAGAAAAAGGAATTTTTCCTATATCTCAAAGGGAATCGACAGATTCATATTTTTATTCATGAAAGCTTGTCTGAAATGTGTATCACCAAAAAACTGTACTTTTTCAAATTCCACCGTATGAATTGTCTCACAAAATATACCAAATTTTTCTATTATTTCATGCTTCTGATGAATTATTATGTCATTACTGCTATGACTGTGAAGTGTTTTAAGTGTTATATCTATATATACACAGATCAATCTGTGATTTAGTCATACATATACTCTACACATACATACACATTTATATACACATACACATTCTGTGATTCTATACACATACATACATTATCCATTGGTTGTTTTTTTAAGTGTCCATAATGGAGAGGAAAATAAGTGTGATAAAAATCTTTGGTTTAGCACATATAAGACTAAATCAAAGCTGTGAAACTGCAAGACCTTTAAGACATATTATTGTTTTTCACCACTGATTATATTCTTATTGAAATATGTGACAGCCAAAATCAAATTAAATGACAAAATGTGTATCAATTCACATAGCATTCGGATAAAGCATAAAATTTTAACTTTGCTCTACTTCTCGTCCTTTGTATATACATGACAGTCATTGACTTTCCTCAGTCAGACCAAACCCAGCGATGCTTCTGCTGGAATATAACTAAGATACTGTTTTAATAACTTCCAATGCTTGTGCTCTATTACTGTTAAGTGTTGTATTCTTACTGCTTTTATGCACACAAGATGTAAACTTCCTTTGGTACTAGGTACCACTACAAATTCCACTGTAATCAAAAAACTGTATTTCATTTTTTTCCAATTATACTTGTGGGTTTCAATATCAGATAACAAAATTCAGGTAACAGAGATCTGTGAAGAAATAGAAGGTCCTTAAATTTAACAGTACAAAGAACATGAAAGGGATTTTGTATCATGTAGAAAAGACTATTCCTCTATAACACCAAGGAAGGACATAAAGAATATTCAGAATGGGAAAACCAAATGAGAAGTTAGAACTGAAAATCAATATATTCTCAGCATTTATTTCTATGTCCTCATCTCTATTGAACAATCCACTTTAAAGATAAAAACATCCTGACATACTTCACATAAGTTTCACTTCTACGCAAATATTTGGACAGGACTTGTTTTGTATCCAGCTCGCAGCTTGGTATAGGCGTTTATTCACATTAATTTGGCATAATCAGGGCCAATTATCTCACCTTCAGGATATAAGTAACTACAAGCTGCAACTACCATTTTCTAGCCCAAATTCATTTGTCCTGTTGTAGTCTGCTGTGAATTCATTTTCTGTGTCAATAATAAAAAAGAAATTAACCTGTATTGGAATATGCACTCAAACCACACCACCTAAATCACGGAGGGTGTTGACTGGGTCTGAGAGGGTGAAGAATCACCCAGGGTAGGAGAAGATCAGGTCCAGGAAAACCTAGAGAACCTGAAGGTGCACAAGTCCATGGGACTTGATGAGATACATCCATGGGTCCTGAAGGAACTGGTGGCTGAAGGTGCTAGGCCACTGGCCATCATATTTGAGAGGTTCTGGCACTCTGGTGAGGTTCCCACAGATGGAAAAGGAACTAAAGACAACCCGGGGAACTACAGACCAGTCAGCTTTACCTCTGTGCCAGGTAAAATCATGGAACAGATTCTCCTGGCAGCTGTACTAAGGCACACAAAAAATAATCAAGTGGTTGGTGACAGCCAACATGGCTTCACTAGGGGTAAGTCGTGCCTGACTAATTTAGTGGCTTTCTACAACAAAGCTACAGCACTGGCTGACGTGGGAAAAACGATGGATGTCATTTTCCTGGACTTGTGCAAGGCATTAGACACTGTCCCACATGACATTCTTGTCTCTAAAATGGAGAGACATGGGTTTGACAGATGGACCACTGGGTGGATAAAGAACTGGCTGGATGGTCGCACTAAAAGAGTTGTAGTCAATGGCGCAATGTCTACATGGAGACCAGTGACAAGCGGTGTTCCTCACAGGTCTGTTCTGGGTCCAGTCCTGTTCAACATCTTTGTCAGAGACATGGGTGATGGCACTGAGTGCACCCTGAGGAAGTTTGCCGACGACACCAAACTCTGTGGTGCCATGGACTCACTTGAGGGAAGAGATGCCATCCAGAGGGACCTTGACAGGCTTGAGAAATGGGCCAGTGCAAACTGCATGAGCTTCAACAAGTCAAAATGCAAGGTCCTTCACTTGGGTCGGGCCAATCCTGGGCACAAATACAAACTGGGCACAGAGTGAGTTGAGAGTAGCCCCGAAGAGAAGGATTTGGGAGTGTTGATAGAGGAGAAGCTCAAAATGAGCCGGCAGTGCTCTCATGCAGCCCAGAAGGCCAACCGCATCCTGGGATGTATCAAGAGAAGTGT
>NW_009705639.1:0-9814 GCF_000703405.1 Apaloderma vittatum | reverse complement strand
CAAGTTGGACAGAGCCTTGAGTAGCCTGATCTAGTTGAGAGGCGTCCCTGCCCATGATAGGGAGGTTGGACTAGATGATCTCTAAGGGCCCTTCCAGCCTAGGCCATTCTATGATTCTATGATTCATTCTATGTATATTTTCTTAGCAAGCTACCTGAAAAAAAGCACCAATCATAGATTTCTTCTATTATTTTTTTTCCATAGGGGATTATATATATCACACATTATTTTCCTTAATTCTATGTGTATCTTAAATGATTTTTACTGCTCCATTATTATATAAGATCCTCATTATTGATATTATTAAATTTATTTGCTTGGTTGACAAACTACAAGGAAGAAAAAGAAGTTAAACATGGTTTCAGATCAACCACTCCCATGAAATATATTATGTATATTTAAAAAACAACAACAACTAAATCAGAAATTTGTTACCTTTGAAGATTTTAATTTTTTTCCACTCTGGTAAATTAAGAATTTTCACTAGTTCTTCCATGAAGATTAGAGCCTTGGATGTTATAAGAATAAGAAATTTCTAGTGGGAAAGATGTTTTTTTTCCACAAAAATATAAGGAGAAATCTCCCTATGTTTTGTTCTCATAGTTTTGTTTGGGATGACAAAAAATTCTAGATCTTTCTAGGTGAGACTAAAATAAGCATGAATATAGATGGTAATTTCTGAGCACTGAAAACATGATGTAACAGGAAGGTTCTATAGAAAACTTTTTGGTAGAAATTTGAAAGCACGATTGATTGCTGAAGGAAATATAATAAATGGCCCTAAGAGGAAACTTTCTGATTTCAGTAGAAATATATATGTGAAAGTAATAACTAATACGAAGAGCACATAGTGACACATTTGAGTTCCACAGAAAAGGAAGTTCACTCTTGCTTCAAGCACGCTGCTATCAGAAACAAATAACATCAAAATATCCACACCCAGAACAAGTGTGAAAATGACTGACCTACTGGATAAAAATAGATGTGGAAAAAAAGAACAGCCCCTCCTACCTTTTCAACAGCTATGTGTTGGGAAGACAGAGCTACTAGAGAGCTCCAGATCAGAAAATCTGGACTGAAATCTAAATCAAGTAAAAAAATCTAAAGTTAGGCGTGACGGTCCTGCAGAAAGATGGCATTTTAAGTCTATCTACATTAAATTTAATTACATTTTATTTGATTAACCTTAGCATAGTGATTCTGAAGTTTTGATTACAGGATTGAATTCTTCAAGGATTTTGTGGGGAACCTACCCACATACCAATGTATTTTGAATTCCACTCTTGTATGAAAGACCTGAATGACTATCTTAGTAGTAAACTTAGTAAACTTTGAGTTACCTAGCCATCAATGGTAATTAAATACAATAACACTTATAATACTTCCTTTCTTCAGCAACATATTGGTTTGAAAGCAGAATGTCAAGTAGGTAGGTAGCCTGAAAAACCTTTTCTAGGTATGACAGTGTATCTTCCCATCATTTATAAGCAATCTGAGCTCAGGCTGCTTTCTAAAAGAGTTGATGAAAAATATGCATCCAGTGGACTCAAGCATATGGACTCAAGCAGAAGGGTCAAGGAGAATAGATGGATTTAACTCACTCCTTGCACAGATGCACAATATATGTCTATGCTACTAAATTAAATGTTCTTGGCCATGTTCTCTCACACTGACAGTAGCTAGCCTTGAAGCTGACTAGCACTGTAGCCAAGCATAGCAAAAATCATGCTGTTAAACTGTTCTCATCTAAAACAGAACAGATGCATTGACACTATTTATCCAGAGTAGCACCATGCTAACAGCCAAGCTAAACTCACGGATTGGTGGGTTAGTGGCCAGCACTAGACAAAAGCATTCCAGACACTATTAATTTAGCAACAAAACTGACACAGCTCAGCTGCTCACGACCGTTCCCTGGTACTACTTAGCTTTTGTGCACTAGGACTACATGGCACTTAGAAATTCAATAATGTCATATTACTGCAAATAAAACTTCATTTGTAGTAGATAAGTCATCTAAGGATAATGCTCATGAAAAGTAACAGTACACCTGTGCATTTGAAGGGATTCTAATGTGAGAGGGAAATAGAGCTTTGAAATTAGCACTATGATTTAATGGATTATTAGAACAATAGTAAAATACTTTTGGAGAGGCAAATGATGGGCTGACACACTTAGAGGCTTAAAACACCAAGCAAGGCATTTAAGAATCTATGTATATGTTTTCCTGAGGTTCCTAACAAATCTATTCTGATACAACAAAACAGAATACAACAAAATTGGTAATACATTAACACAAATAATAGATACACTTTACATTTTCCTAGTTAGTTGATATTCAATGGCAAAGCAATGAATTCTTGAGAGTTCACTTAGGGAACCTCCAAACAAGTGGAAGAATTGGAATTGAAATTACTCTTTTTGCTGCATGCATAATAGGATACAAGAAAAATAAAGAGAACAAAACTCTCTTTCTCTGAGCATAGTTTATCTGCATTAGACTGAAGAATTCATTTCCATCCTGTGAACTACAGGGTAAAGTTTTCTGTGTAAGCCTGATTATTTTGTAAGATATAGCTCTAATTTAACCAAATCCCATAGATTCTTGAACCTCACAAAGGAATTTACAGATATTCAAAGACTATATCTAAAATAAAATATCAGAATATTACAAAATTGTAAAATAATATTCACTGAGCAGTATCTTTTTACCCTGATACATAAGCAGATTAAATTGCTGCCTTTGTGCTCGTATGTGTACATTTCTATCTTTCTTTGTGGCAGGGCCATATAACTGTTGAACACCTTGTCCAATTGCAATCAAATTTGACAGTTAAAGTGATGAACAAAAATTTCTTTAGTATCTTTTAGAAGTCTTAAAGTTCAATTACACTCTAGAAGTGTCAGCTTATTATAAAGGGAATTTACATGTTTAAGATGTAGATATCTACATCTCATGTCACAAATCATACCAAAAGCTTCCAGAAGACATCTAGAAGAAAAACACCTTATTAATGGCACCTTGAGAGAATGTAACTAAATGTGTTATATCTCAGAGAAGCTATGTAAGTGAAGATAAGTATATATAATGTATAAATCTCTATGTATCATATAATAAGCATTTGTAATACATATAGATACATAAGAACACTCAACGCATGGCAAAACTTCTGTATGGGTTAATTCTTGCTTCAGTGAAATCAAAACAAAAGATATAAATCCATGTGAAATAAGGTGTCATTAATTCTGCTTTCCACAGTTAAACATGTTACTAAGCTTACTGAAGCAACATCAAAGCAGCTCTACATAAACTTTTTGTGATGATCTCTCTCCCTTACTCTAAGATCTTGGATAGATTGCACTTCCACTATTCTTACATGCCAACAAAAGAATCAGGCCACAATTAAATACCATGAAACCCAGAACGGGAACACAGGCATTTGTTCTATCAGTATGTTATACAATAAGATGAGACCAGAACTTCTAAACTAAAGTAAGGAAGCATTATTCTGAAAATCAATAACTATTGTTTTCTTTTTTACACTGGAGAAAAATCATCCCACAACAAAGAACATGATATCAACTGAATGCATGCTGGTGTTTTGGTGTACCTCTATTGTTTACACTGAATAGCAAGCCTGATGTGTTCCCTTCTAGGGTAGTTAAATGGTGCCTGTCAGCTATTCAATATGTGTGAATGGCATGTCACTCTCCATTTCCCTTCACAATGCTTACCTTGTGGAGACAGATAAAAGGCTTGGATGCTGATAAATTCATCTTCATCCATACAGATAATACAGAAAATCTTGTATAACTGTTGATTTTGAAAGATTACCCCTGGAATTGCAGATGTACTTAGTGGAAAACTTTGTAATGCATTTAAAGTACAATCTGATGAGATGGAAGCTAAGAATAAAGTACATTTCAGAGAAACTGTGTGATGGGTGTAGTTCAGCTCTTCTGGTAACAGTTCTACTCCACATGTCCTGGAACTATTCATTTTCCAGAGTCAGCTGCTTAACAAATCTCGAATCCTAAATACTCTCTTCTTAAATAGAAGAGAATAACTCACAACATGACTATGAGTCAGTAATCCTACTTCTTCATACTGATTCTTTGAAATGGACACATGTAAAATATAAAAAAGAAATGAAACTTTGCACTGCAGAATGCAAATATAATCCAAATCTCCCTGGGAAGTTCTGTTTCAACTTAAGTTTTTTTATGTTTTGTTTTCTTTTCTTTAGCATGCTTTACCGATTAAAGAGATCTATGGAATAAATGAAAACTTGTATAAATTTGATCTTATTAGTGTGATATGTTTTAATGGTCCTGTGTAAAATAAGTTGATCCAATGTCTTTGTGTGGTCCAAGTAACTTAACTTCATCTAGTGTTTCAGACTTGCACTGAGGTAATGATCCCTCAGATTAGGGGACACCACTTACTCCTTCCGTACCTGCTTACCTAGGTCTTGCAAAATTTGAATCTAGAGTCCAATAGTCCAATTCGTTCTTGTGCAAGAAATTCCTGTCTCAGTCTGTTCCTCCATACATCAAAACTCTACCTTTAGGTCGATCTTCAATCTTTAAAAATACTCTCCCTGTGACACCTTGTAAATAATATTTCAGATTTGTGTCTGATATACAACCTATATTTCTTCCTGAATATAAAATATTTAAAGGTGTAAATTATATTACATTTATTATAGAATGTATATCTTCTTTTCTTAAAATATAGTTAACATAAGTTAATTGACTGTCCTTCATTTCTATCATTGTCTTTCTATAGATCAGTTCAAGCCCTGTGCTTTTAATTTCCACATATTTTGAAATCTGGCAGATTTTTTAAAGGTTTGTCTAGAATGCTGCGATGACACCAACAGTCAGTAGTATAATCCCTTAAGCAGGATGAAACTATCTACAGTAAGGAAAAATTCATCTTTGTGCATGACGCTCACACCTCAGTCCTGCCTGTAGACTGGTTACATTCAGATTGAAGCCGTGGTTTTATCTGGAGCCATAGTTATAGCCAGAACCATAGTTTTAGCTGGTATGAAGAAAGAACTGTGCCTCACAAATACCACCTAAGGAGATTTTCTGCTGTGCCTTTTGCAACCGGACTTGCCTATTCTGCATCGGCCTTTTTAGCCATCAGCGCGCTTTTAGCAAGTCTGGGTAGAGCCCTTCCCATATCTAGGGAAGCATAGCCATGATGAAAAGACTCAATATGCTTGGGCAAACAGAATCAGTGGGAGAATGGAGGTGTGAGACAGGTATTCCACAAGAGGAGCTTATCCCCAAGGACAGGATGCTCTTATCTTTGAAGATGGAATGTCCCAGGACTCCCAAAGGCTATTAAGATATTCAGAACTAGCTAGGCCAACCTTGGGTTCTCTTAACCAAGACAAAGAGTTGACTAAATGGAGCCCATCAAAAGGACATCCTGATGAAGACTATCATGATGAAGTAAAACAACCACCAGAGACCCCTGACAACCACCGAAAGACTGTATTATGCATGCAGGAGTGGATGGCAACATGTTAATAAGTTTTTGGAAATTACATGAATGTGTATATCTAAACTGTATAAAAGTTGTACGTCTAGCCTTTCTTTGGGCAAGTGGATCCATCCCAGGTGTGCCCAGCACCACAATAAAGAACATCTGCTTAATAGACATCGAGCCTATTAAGTTCTGATTTCAGCCTTTTCACGCCATCAAGATGCCCCATTTCAGATATTCAGATTTTGACACTGGCCACTCTGCTAAGTCACCATGCCCTCCTCCTCCCAGAGTGTCACTTGTGCCCTCATTACCAATGAGGTACCTTATTATCATGTTGTGTGTGGCTATTGAGGAGAACAAGCAGAGCTGCCAGGACAACTCACCAGACTTAAAATGCTTCAAAGACAATGAATTATCAAGACACAACACGAAGTAATGGACCGTGACATAAGGAATTTACTCAGAAAATCATTTTTTAATAAGGGTTGGCTGATTAGCCAGCTAGCAAATGATGATACAGACACATACACAAAAAAAGGATAGATATTTTCAAATTTTCACAGTTTTTTAAATTTAAACTTTCTTTTTTTGTTTGTTTAACTGAAATGTTTTCAAGTTCTATGCTGGAGTACATCTGAAGTAAATTGACAGCCCAAACATAAAATTCTGTTACGTGGTTACTGACCTATTTTTACCAGTTTAGTATTGTATTGGTAAGTCAGGGTTTCACTATCTTTTCTCTTAAAGGTATGTGGAAATCTTATTTCTAATATCAAATATGAATATTCCATTCCAAGTGTAATCTGAAAATTTGTTTTTTGATAAATAATCCATGACAGAATTGCTACTCAGTAAATCAGAGGAAAAAAAAATTGATAGATCTAACCCTATGTGTTTTCAATAATTTAAAAGGAGATAATTAGTATGCTTTCAGGCTCTGAATTTCATTACCCATCATGAATACTAGTGCCCATCACCTCAGATACGTAGTTCCATAACATGATTTCCCTCATTTGCAGGATGACACTCCAAAATGGTTAGAAAGCTTTCATGAGAAAATGCAACTGGTAATTACCAGTAAAAATCAGTAATCATCAGTATGTTCTTAGGTAAATTCAGAAGCTCATGATACACTCCTGAGTTCATCACAAGAATGTTGCCTTGCTGCTCATGTCTCTGAAAGTCAGCCTGATCTAAATTATAGCTATCTCTGTGACCACGTGCTCTTTGAAATCAAAAACAACTCAGGTAGTACATTTCTTTTTAGACAGAATTCAATCTCTAAATAAACAAGACTTTCTTCACAGTTCAGAATGCAGACTGAACGTTCTCATGAGTCCTCAATATTCCCCGTGGTTTTGGTAGCTTTTAGAGAAACTATACATTAGCAACAGCACCAGATTAACAACGGCTAGTTTTATTGTTACTTTAGTTAACACCAAATCTTACAGCACACTAACTTTCAGTTTCTTTAGATTTCTCATGCTTTTCCTCAAGGATTGAGGTGTGTTAGTCTTAGTACCATCTAATCTTGCAGTAATGATTGTATGCACTTTTGGAATATACCGATTTAGACAACATTTTTAAAATAAAACACTGTGTTGGCATTTCTGCAGTAACCTGCCCACTCTTAGTCTCAGGGCACAGATATGTAAATAATTAGCTTTCACTGAATAAGGGTGCCAATTTACAATGTTTCAACTACTCCATAATATTACAATGTGCCTCTGTAAATGGAAAAAAATGAGAGGTTTATTATTTGTTTTCACCAAAATGAAAATGAGCATTTTTTTTTACAATGGGATAAAACAATTTATATGACTAGAAATAAGCTCTCTGTTACAAGTGTTTCTTACTCTACAGCAAGTTCTTTGAAGTTATATCTTCTGCATATGTGTTGCTTGCACCTCTAAATAATTATTGTGTACCCACAATTTACATATTTTTAGAAGGACCAAGAGTGACAGTGAGAATTTTCATTTTTCTGGATTTTCTGTATTCTCTATAGAGCATTCTTTATAGCAGATGCTCCAGATCTGTGTCATTAGTTCAGTCAAGCTTTAATCTTATTTTATAATATAGAATACCTTTAGAGTGAGGCAATGATAGCAAAGGTACCCAGGGTATGACAACTGCTGGGAAGCCGGGCTAATATCTGCAGGTGTAGGAATTTGATACTGAAATACTTGACTACAAGTAGAAGGAACAAAGACCCTGAAGCTGTCTTTCAGCCCTAGGTAAGTTCTTTAATTGCTCAGTTATTTCTTCTTGACCATAAATTATTTTGCTTAACAGGCCACTACTGTAAAGACATTCTTCATAAAATGAGAATTTTATTTAGTTATTTTTTAATGGGAAGCAGAAAATTACCACTGATCCTAACAGTCAGATTGAAGATTGAGGAAATCTCTGTTGATGTGTGAAAGAATTATTTGAAGTTAAACAGAAGAACAAAAGTAGTAGTAGAGGGAGAGCATGCTCAGGTGTTGAGTATCATATGTATTATATAAAATCATTTTCCCATTGCTTTCTATCTTTGAATACAGCATATTTTATTTGTAAAAGAAAGAGCAATAGGTGTTGTAGGTATCACTCTGTAGATTAAAACATAGCTGTCTTCACAATAATCTTCCAATTTTTCTATGAATAAGCCATGTTCAAGTTAAAATCTATTTCTGTTTATAAAATGCATTATATTTTGTGAGTAATTATTCATAGAATCATAGAACTATTCCGGTTGGAAAAGACCCTTGGAATCATCGAGTCCAACCATCAACCCTACACTACAAGTTCACCCCTAAACCATATCACCCAACTACACATCTAAATGACACTTGAACACATCCAGGGACGGTGACTCAACCCCCTCCCTAGGCAGCCTATTCCAGTGTCTGACCACTCTTTCTGTGAAGAATTCCGGACCCCTCTTCCCATGAAGTATTTCTTCCTGATGTCCAGCCTCAACTTGCCCTGTTGCAACTTGCAACCATTCCCCCTGGTTCTGTCCCTAATTACCTGTGAGAAGAGACCAGCACCATTCATGTATGAATATATACAGTCGTCTTTTATGTGTAGAACTACGTGCCTTTTTTGCTAACATTATTATTTGATGACATCTGCTATGTAGTCCTGACAGTCTATGTCTTCCAATGGACTGAGCCACTGAAGATATTAGTTTTATACTATGAGAAATTAGGCTGAAATAAAAAAAAAATAAAGGAAAAGATGCAGTAAGAGATTTTTTTTCTGTGTACATTCAACAACAGAAATAATTATCTCTCAGTTTTTTCTTAATTGTATGCAGAATGCTTTGCTTATAGTCTGTATTAAGTCTTCTGAAATTCATCTGTATGTTTGCACAAGTAACAATGACTTTGTGATTTAATTGTAAATGCAGCTGTTGCTATAGCCTGCTCCCACTGTTGTGGGAACTTTTATTTCTTCAGATGAAGAAACAAAAAAATCATTTGTCTTTGTTCAAACAACATTTAACAGTATATTCTCATCAAAATATATTATGTCTTCTTAAATAAGGCATTACTTTTTTGACAGTCCACAAGTTTACTTTGCAGCAATAAGCAGTTAACAATATCAGTAGTTAACTAGCAACAGCAATAATCGAGTAGTAAATAGGTTCCCCATGTGTTGCCTGGTCTAGTCAAGAGGTGGTGTCCCTGCCCACAACAGGGAGGTTGGACTAGATGATCTCTAAGGTCCCTTCCAGCCTAGGCCATTCTATGATTCTATGATATTGAATATATAATGCTAATTATTTTAATTGATTCTTATTGAATATAATCAGAGATATTCCCCAGAAGTCACCAAAACAAATTCTACTATATTGCTAAAGAAGACTCTTTTGTTCTGTGTTTGTTTAAAAACCAATGAACAAACAAATAAATAGGTTCTGGCATTTGAGCTTTATCTCTGTTCCAAGCATTACATAGATCATCCTAAAATAAGATAGCAACAATAAAGAAACCTTGATTCATCCACTAAATATTACTTCTACTCCATAGATTTCAACACCAATTCTATTGTTGCCATGCTATTTAAACAGCTGGGGAGAAGAATAGACAGAGAATGAATTAAAGCTAGGCTACCACCTTCTGCAGAAAATGTATTATACTCTTAAATCCTTTAGTAACTATGTTCTGCCTTCTAAAGGTGGACCTTGACTGGGCACTTTACCTCAAGGTACATGACATTTGAGTTTCAGAAATTCCCAGAAAAAAAGGTTATTTGATTAAAGATGAAACTCTTCTTGTTGCAGTTAAAATTTTAAGGGATGTCGTGGGTTAGGGCTGGGCC
>NW_009705638.1:7435-7734 GCF_000703405.1 Apaloderma vittatum | reverse complement strand
CTGTAACAAGATGGGTTTTGGAGGCCCTGGGAGGAGGTGGGTGGGAAATGGAGGTGCAGGAGATGTCAGAACTGGACTGTCACCCCGCAGAGCCATGGTGGGGGGGCTGTCCCTGAGCCTCCCCACAGCATCCAGCAGCCATAGCTGCAGCCCTCCAGGACTTGCTTTCTGCTGACCAGGATTGGAGAGCCCTGGAGATGATGCCCAAGGACCAGGTCCTCCTGGTGTGCCTTCTGTTCCCTCTGTGGCCACCTGCCAGGGAACCCCACTGGAGAACTGGCCGCTTTGCTCTTGTGCTG
>NW_009705638.1:6610-7393 GCF_000703405.1 Apaloderma vittatum | reverse complement strand
CCCCTCACCGCAGGGACGTCCCTCCCACGCTCTCTTGCCCCAGGGCCTCCTTGGATGTTCTGAGGGGGAGCCTGCCCTGGGCCCACTCCTGAGGACACCATCTGCAAACCTTCATCTAACCCCTCACCACATGGACGTACCTCCCACGCCCTCTTGCCCCAGGGCCTCCTTGGATGTTCTGAGGGGGAGCCTGCCCTGGGCTTCCCCTGCCCAGCCCGGTCCTGCTCTCCTGCAGCGGTGGTTCGGCGGAGGAGCCTGCCCTGGGCTTCCCCTGCCCAGCCCGGTCCTGCTCTCCTGCAGCACCCTGCAGTGGAGAGGAGGAGGAGGAGAAGGAGGAGGCTGCGTTTACTTCAGTGACCCATCACCAGTGAGGCAAGATGGGCTGTGCTGCAGGGGTGACACCTGAGCAGCGTCTGCCACCACAGTGGACTGGTGCAAGACACGTAGCTGGAGCGCCAGCTGGAGATGGTGCTGGTGCTGGATCTGAAAACCCCTGGACTCCTTCACCTGCAAGGGGAGAGAAAGGTCCCGCAGGGCTTCCTTTTGCTCACATCGCTGTCAGGGACAGATGGGAGAAGCGGAGCAGCCCCAGGATAAGGGATCACCCTGCTCGAAAACACCTTTCCTGCAGGACAGCAGCCGCTCCTCCCATGGAGCATCCTTGCCTCTACAGCCTCCCGCAGAGCTGACCCGTGCCTGGCTGCCAGAACCCCGGACGAGGTCCCCCGGACCCTCCACACCCACGTGCAGCACTCGCTGCCGTGTCGTGTCACTCCGTGTACG
>NW_009705638.1:0-6470 GCF_000703405.1 Apaloderma vittatum | reverse complement strand
TGCCAGGTGGCTGGTGCCTGACCTGGCTGAGCTGCTCGGGGCACCTCCCCACTTCCACTCCTCCTCAGCTGAGGGCACAGGGAGGGTCAAATGCTTTGAGGATGCTCGAAGCCCATCTTGGGGTACAAGGCTTGTGTGCTGCCCCAGAGCAGGGCCAAGCAGAGGAAGAGGAGGCAGCAAAGGGCGCAGGGCTGGCTCATCGTGATGGGACTGTTGCAGGGGGCCAGAGCCTCCAGCCCTGCCCTGACCTCAGGGTGCTGAAGCGGATGGGTGAGGAGGAGAGGGACTCTGTGCCCTGTGCCCCAGGGCTGGGAGCAGGTCCTGAAGCTGGTCGCTTCTTGGGCAGCCCACCCTGCCGATCCCCAGCTCCGGGGAGTCCTGCGACAGCAACGAGTGCTTGGCAAAGCCTCTGCTGGGCCTTTAGCATTTGCCCACCTCTTGGGATCCTGTCGCTGGGATCTCTCTTGCCTCCCATATCGGCTCAAAGTTGGAAAAGCTTGAAATAAGAAAATGTAAAATTCAGGGCTCACCTTGAGAACAATTTTAGTCTCCAAATCGTGATCTGTGCCAGGGGCTGAGAAATATTTGCCCATACATGACCATGGAAGGTTACCAGTGACAAATGTCACTTTGGCAGGTCTGCATCCACCCAGCTGTGTCTGCATGTGCAACAACGTTGAAAAAGCCACCAGCACAGAAGACTTAGACTTTTTCCCTCTTAAAAAGCAAGAAAAGTAAGGTCTGGGTCTAAGCCTCCTGCGCTTGTTGGGAAAAATGTCCCAGGAGAGAGTCCCTCTCCCTTCCCGCAAAATCAGCTCATTGCCTGATCTAGTTGAGAGGCGTCCCTTCCCATGACAGGGAGATTGGATTAAATGGTCTCTAAGGTCCCTTCTAGCCTAGGCCATTCTATGATTCTATGATTTAAAAAGAATCATCATCAGATGGCTTTTAGTTGCACGCTGAGAAGCAGATGCTGCATCCACCAACTCATGGTGCGGGAAGGAACTTGGCTCTTGTGTTTTGGAGAGTGCAAAAATAGATCAAGCTGAAGGTGCATCAGTTCATGGGCATCCACATTGCCCATGGGCATGCTCAGACACGCCAACGTGTACACACACGTGTTGACATGTGTGCTGTAGGGTCATTTTTGGAGCCCATCGGATGGTTTGGCGTTGTGCCACTGAGGAAGCAGCAAAGACCCCTCAGAGTTGGACCAGCTCCTTTTGGCACCGAGGCAACGCCAGCGTTGGCTTCACCAGCAGCACCTACAGCCACCGACAGCCGGGTGCAGCATCACTGGCCATGGAAATGTGGTGGAAGAGAACAAGCTTTAATGGGGGCTGGTGCCTTCAAAAGGGACACCTGACGTGGTCTGCAGCCTGTTGACTCTACCCCAATGAGGAAGCTCTGCTCAGCTCCCAGATCCTCGTGCAAACCTGAGGAAACTGTGCCTGGTGCGATCCCGCGGTGAAAATCCCTGTGGATTTTACCCCATTTTCTAGTGAGGTCAATGAGAATGATTTGTGGGTGTGATCATGTGTTTCCCATCCTTTATTTCCTTTTGGGTGTGTCATAAAATTTCTAAGGAGCTCAAGATCTCCGGGTCTCTGTCCTCCTCCTCTCTAGGCTGGGCAGGTTTCCTGGGGTTTTGGCCAGCGGTGTACAAATACGTCCATCCTTTGAGAGAGCAGTGCAAATAGGAAAAGGAGGAATTAATCACAGGTTACTATGATTACTGTGACTAATCCTCGAAGCCGGAGCCCCAGCAGCAGCGAGGCTGTGCGGCTCCCCAGAGTAGCTCAAATACTGCTTCGACACGTGGCGTGTTTCACCCGCGGGCGTGAGGGAGCCCCGCGGCGCGCTGCTCTGGATGTGAAAATATGAAGGTTCACCTCGTCCAGGGGTGGGGAGGAAAGGAGGAAGCTGAGCCTGGGCAATTCTGCCCATGCAGGACTTGATGCAGCTGGACGGCACCAAGGCTGCATCACCACCAGGTTCCTGCGTGAGGAATGTGTCCTCCAGAAAGGCTGAGGTCTTCCAGGTGGGCACCAGAAATAATCCAGTGAGGAAAACAAGTGTTCAGGACATGAGCTGCCGGAGAGGAGAGGTTTGAGACTTGCTTGTTTTATAGACTTAGATCCAGACTTAGATCATCCCAGAGATGGCTCTTGGCTGCACTGAAGGACATCAGTTGTGCTTTGCTTCCAGTAATTGAACTTATTCTCTATGTCCTGAGTGGAATCGATAGCCTTCCTGCCATCCTCTGGCGCTATTTTGTTGGGAGCTCCTTGAGGATGGTGCCCTGGCACCTAGAGATCCCCGTCTGAGGATTTTCTGAGGTGGATATGTGCTCCACTACATTCAAACGTGGTTGTATCTATGTAGCATTCACACTGTCTTAAGCAATTAGTTAATGAACCAGCAAAAAAGCAGTTGCCAAGCCAACCCAAAGCCAAACACGTTCGTCTTGGAGATGCATCGTGACAGCTTTTTAAGAGAAGTGGGTCTTGAGCAAACTTCACTGTGGATTTCCGTGATCTGGCTCTTCAGAGCTGCTCTGGGATTTGGGGTCACAAAAGGGAGGACACATGAGGAGACTGAAAGGACTGAGCCGTGCCTGTGACAAGGAAAAGCCCATGGTTAGGACCACCGGTCTCCTACAGGACCTTGGGCAATTCCTACAGCCTGCTGTCTGTCTGTAAAGCACCTCCATCTTCGCTTGCCCTGTCAGGTCAAGGTTTGCACCCCCTGAGGTCCTGGGATATGGCAGCAAAGGAGCGTTTCTGAGCAGCAGGAGTGGGGCCTCCTGCCTTGCTCCAGCCCTGGCCGCAGCATCCCTCACTTGTCCCGGTGCTCCAGGCTAGGGTGGTGGCCAGGGCATGGTTTTACTGCTTCCACCCACTGGTGGAGGACAGGGCTGCTCATTAAGTTTCAGACTCTTTCTGAATCAGGATAACGGGCTCGGGGCATCCCAAAATGAGTTTGTCTCAGCACAAGCTGTGCTTGGTCACAGCTTTGTTGGTGTGGGCACAAGCAGGATTGGTCCCTCTTCCTCCAGAACCAGTTGGAGACATGGGGCAGGTTGCTGTTGCCGTGAGAAGCGAGGGCAAGGCAGACTCGGAGAAAGGCTGCCTGGCCAGCTCGGTATAGATAACATGGGCTAAGCCTCTTGGAGCGACGCACGGGCTCGAGTCCTACTAGGCCACTGTGTCACCAGCTTCTGGCCCTGCTTGAGAATGATGCAGTGGGTCACTTTCGTGCCACACGTCACCCCGAGAACGAGCCTGCCTGTGGGTAGTGGGCTGGAGGGGTTGGTGGCTCTCAAACATGTCGTCTGCATGGTTGGACTTTTACGTCCGTGTTACTCAAGAGCACTGGAGGTCCTCTTCTTTGTGGGTGAGATGTGCTTCTATGTCCATAGGCTCTACATTGGAGGATAAGAGCTGTTTGTATTGTCTGTTCTTGGCAGAAATTGTGATTAAAATTCTTCCAGCCTGAAGGAAATAGATGATGCAGTGTCGTAGGTCCAGCCAAGCCAGGTGTTGAAGGCACTGGATGAGATATGTGTATGCATTTTTCCCCCTGGAACCTGGTTTATCTCCAAGATGGAAAACTTGACTGCAGGTGTCACTGACTGATGTTAGTGCCCAAAAGCTCTGGCTGGCCAGACCGTTTGGGGACACGGGTGGCAACATCTGACCTGCTAATGCAGGGATGTGAGAGTACCTCTTCCTGCGGAGTGTCCAGGCTTGACTTGTGGAACTTGGGGAGTGGAGGAGCTGCTGTTTCCTCTGGGAATCTCTTGCTGATCCTGTAACTGAGTGCAGGGTTGGCTCAAGGAGACTTTCCCTGGCATTGCTCATGCTGGGTAGCTCATATGTGCTGGCATCCCTTCTCCTGCTTAGATATGCCCTGGCCGGAGAGGCTGCTTAGAAATTGTCCTGCTCTGAAGACAGGTCCCGGTGTCTTCTCAGCTCTAGCTTTGGCCAAGCCTTTGATCCTGCAGCCTCAGCTCCATTGCTAGCAGCCACGTTAGCCAGAGCAGCCCCAGGGAGCAGCTGTGCCCTGTTGGGCTTTACTTTTTGACCTCAAAATTCCTGCATCTTCCTCCTTGCCGTGCCAGACCTGGTCTCCTCCAGCATTTAGCATTGCCCTCTTGGTCCACCCGAGTGCTAACAGAGTCCACTAACCTGGGGGTTTAATGATTGCTGCAAGGACACCTGAGGGGTGCTGGTCATGACCATGTCTCCTCCAAATGTCACACTGTAATCTCAGATTTTTGCTTGGGTTTGGGTCTTGTGCCCTCCCGGGCTTTGCCAGGGTCCCAGAACCTCTCTGAAGGATGCTCTGGGGATCTGCCTCTTTCTCCTCTGAGCTGGCTCTGGCAGCCGGTAGAAGAGGAGACCTCTGGAGCCAGATCTGACCCATGGGCAAGGCAGGAGAGGACATCGGTTTAGGCACAGGGCAGCTCTGCAGTGGGTGGGAGTGGGGCTGGCCCCCGGTGCCGATGGGGGATAGCCAGGGGTTGGACACCCTAAAACCACAAAGCTGCAAGCAATCAGTGTCAAAACTGCCCGGATTCTGCTCTGGGAAGCCCAGCCCGGTGCCAGGATCAGGCTGGGGGATGTGATGGCACTTTGGGACGTGCACAGCTGGACAGATGCTCCCTCCATCACAGCCATCCAGCTCCCCTCATCGCATCCCTCCAGCTCAGCCCACACCTGTGCAGGACAGAAGGTCCCAACAAGGCCAAGCTCTGAGGACAAAATGTCCCCTGATGAGGAGCAGGTCAGGGCTGCTCTTCAGGGACCCTTTTTCAGGCTCCCGTCCTCTGGGTCCTTGCCACAGCAAACAGAGGGTGCTGGGACTCCCGCACCAGCCGCGGGAACCTCTGCCCCAACACCACTGTCCCCTGGGCCCCAGGACGCTCGTTCCCAGCCTCCTTCCTTCCTTCCTTCCTTCCCCTCCTGGTCCCAGAGCCAAGAGATATTTTCATCACAGGGGCAGGATTTCTCTCGGGCTGCTCGCAGCCCCTTCCAGCCTGGCACGTGGTTTCATCGCCGCGGCCCCCCCGTGCTTTACCCCCCATCGCTGGTGCGGGACGGAGCTGTGCGTGCGAGCCGCCTTGCACACAGCGTGGCTGTCCCTGGCTCCTCGCTCTGGGGAAGGAGCAAACGTGAGGAATGAAAGCAGGAGGAGGGATGCGCCAGCATCCCACTTTCCCTGCCCTGTTCCTGCACCAGCCAAGGACCGGAGAGAAGGACCTGGGGACGCTGCCCATGGTAGAGAATGATGCCCAGTTCCCTTTTTTCGCCGTGTGGGTGACCTGGATTCAGACGGGCAGCGCACGTGGGGCAAGGCAGCAGCTTTTCCCACCATCTCAGGTCCTCATGGGGTACAGACCTGACCCCAACTGTATGCAGCCACCCTCCATCCTGGCCCAGAGTTGCTCTACACCCCTGTTTACTAGTGGAGAGGGCAGGCAGGACCCAGAGTCCATGGCCAGCATCTTTCCCCCAAGGCGGGTGTCTCTGGGAAGGAGCTGGATGTGCAGCCGTACGAATGGCTGCCTCCAAGTTTTAGAGCAGGACAGACAGTCTGGTGATTGCTCACAGGCTCCTGGTTTATCTCTGCTGACGGATTTGGGCCCCACACTGCCCTGTATAAACCCAAGTCGAGCTTTACCCAGGGGACCAGCACCCTTGGGGACACTCCCAGTGGGGAAGGGTCCCAAAGCCAGGGTGGGGGGGTGATTCTCTCACCACTGTCTCCCCACACCTCTGTGTGTTCTGATTTAGAATAGCATCTTAACTCAGTTTTCATTGGGCGTTTCCAGTGACGAGTTGAAGCGAAACCCCCCAGGAGGGAGAGCAGGGGAGGACATGGGGTGGCTGCTCACAGACACAGACCCTTTGCCCTGGGCTTGGCCGGGCAGTTCCCCAGCGTGTCCCTGCTCTGTGAGGGGTGATGGTTCATACACCAGGACAAAAAGGAGACTCTCAGGGTTCTGGGGACACCTCACATCCCCCAACACAGATGTTCAAGCAGCATGTGTGTCTGGTAGGAGGGCAAGGACCTGTTTTGGTGAGGCTCGAAACCACCCTCCTGCAACCCGGCCCTGAAAGGTGACATCCCCATCCTGCTGCCACGGACAATTCCTTGGTGGCTGTAACCTGCACCCTGTGGGGAGCAGCCCCGTAGGCTGGCTCCAGGCAGAAGTGAGGTGGTCCAAGCCCGGAGGGGTCCCTGGGGTGTTGGGGGACCCGCGGGTGCTGCCGTCCTGGCCGGTTGCGTAAGCCCTGCAGCCGTGGGAGGTGAAATGGGATTGCAGGGGATTACAAGGAACAGGCTCAGGCCGCTTGATTCTTGTTTCTAAAAGGAGCTCTTAAGCCGCTGTTGTTCTCCCAGAGCTTCGGATTAGGGCTGAGACATGTGGGGTGGCCCCAGGCTCCCCTGAGGGTGCCCCCAAC
>NW_009705637.1:0-463 GCF_000703405.1 Apaloderma vittatum | reverse complement strand
GTGCAATTCAACAGCGTCTCAAGAGAGACTTCCACATGTAAGCCTTAATTACGTTTATCCTTATTGCTGTCCAATAACAATGTAGTTTATGAAAGAAAGCTGCACTAAATAATGATCTCAACAAAATGGGTTTTCTTCCCCCTGGGAAGCACAAGTATCTGATTGGCAGTTTAGGGCAGCAGATGAGCAGAAAACCCCCACACTTTGTCAGTTCTGACCTTATGAAGAACGTGAAGGAATCCCAAAGGACTTTTATTTAGAATAATCACTTTTTCATGCTACAAAACCATTCCAGTTCTTTCGCTGCATGAGAAGGTCATCACAAGCTCTTTGCAAAGTATATGGATCCATCCGCCCTCCTTGTAAAGAGTTACAAGCGAGATTTCCCAATGTACTGGCTGATGGAACACGTGATCTCAAAAAAGGAAGATCTGCTCCACAGCATGTGCTATTCTGAAAAAAA
>NW_009705636.1:1402-1696 GCF_000703405.1 Apaloderma vittatum | reverse complement strand
TGCAGCCCCCGACCGTGCCAGCCGGTAAAAATAACCAGTCGGGAGCATCACGTAAAGTGCTGGCAGGAAAAAACATCACAGTCAGGTCCTTACAAACGCAGGATGTCCGTATATAAAAGAAAAACAAACAACCCATCTCGGCTGTGATTTCTGTCTGTACATGTTTTGTATTTTTTTCCTTCCCCCTCCTCGGATCTGGAGGTCTAAAAATTCCTCAGTCTCTTGCAGTTTGGAGATGGCTCCGGGCAGCCGGAGCTGCCTCATCCCTTCTCCGCAGCCAGTGGTCCAGCGCCG
>NW_009705636.1:670-967 GCF_000703405.1 Apaloderma vittatum | reverse complement strand
CATCGGAGCGGGCGAAGCTCCGGATGCAGTTCTCCACCGGGCAGGCGAAAGCTTTCTCGTGGGGTTTCGGGCAGAAGCATTTGGAAGAGCATTTGGTCCGGCGAGTCTTCTTCTTGGGCTCAGCCAAGGCGGGAGGGTTGGTGGGCAGCAAGGAAGGGATGGAGGAAGAGGTGGGGTGGCCCAAAAAGTCCGCAGCGGGGACAGGGGGCGAGGGGTGAGGATGGAGGAGCTCGGCGGAGCTCATCAGACCCGGTAGGACTTCGGGCTGGGCCAAGGAGGGGTCGAATTACGGCATTA
>NW_009705636.1:0-232 GCF_000703405.1 Apaloderma vittatum | reverse complement strand
CTGCCGTAGCCCTGCTCCGGGAAAGGGGTTTGGGTGGATCCACTCATTTCGGGCTGGCAGGCGGCGTAAAGGTCCAGCTGGCTCTGAGCCACCTCGGGACAGGGGAAAAGAGCATCCGGGTGCCTTTGGTGGCCCTCAGAGGTGGCGAAGGGAGAGATGCCCAAGATCCCCGACATCAGGTTGAAGAGGGATTCCTGGTCCTGGGGATGCTCCGGTACCGCCTTGATGAAGA